>NW_025887172.1:0-1592 GCF_002878395.1 Capsicum annuum
ATGTTTTGGTCATACTCCTCGTCTTTTTTGTGTTGTTTCATAGTCATACCCACAAAAACAGTGGGGCTTGTGACCACAGAGTCTCTGGTATGCCATGCTCGACTTTGTTTGGTCATTCTCTCTAGCATTTCTGAAGCTTCTAGGAATGTAAGATCAATAAACTAACCACCAGTAGCATTATCTATAATTGGTTTTGTTACATAGTTAAGATCCCTGTACAAAGTCTCCATTAAGTGTATGTCCATCATATTATGGTTCGAACACTGCATCAGCTTCTTTTTTAATATCTCCCAGGTTTCATGCAAGGCTTCAGTTGGGAGTTGTCTAAAGTTTCTGATCTCATCCCTCAACTGTACCCTTCTGGAAGGTGGAAAGAACCTTTTTAGGAAAGCTGCTTTCAACTACCCCCGATTGGTTATAGAAATGGGTGTCATCTCGTTAAGCCACAATGTTGCCTCCTTAGACAAAGACAACGGATACAATCTCAAATGGATAGCATTATAACCCACTCCTGGGGTCATCAAAATATTTACAGATGGTGACAAAGTTCACCAAATGCAAGTTTGGGTCATCCCCAGGAAGGCCACAAAACAACCCCTTCAGATTTAGGAGTTGAGTCATAGTACTCATAATGTTGAATTTTGCCCCAGGTGCCAACGGTGGAGGAATAATTGCACCTTTGCACCTTCTCCATCCATTCCATCATCATCATCATTGAGGTCATACTGGACCGGCGGGTAATCTTGCCTTCCTCATAATGGACGGTTCCAGTTAGTATTACACTGTACTGGTGCAACTTCTTGCTCCGTACGCCTTGGGTTACCAGGGTTTAGCAACTCCTCGTCTCCCAAATCTTCATTCTCAGGATTTAGAAGCCGTAATTGTTGACCGACATTCTGTATATTCACTTGAGCTCTAGCTAAGACTGCTAACCTGTCAACCTCCTGCTGGTCCTCCATTCTTTCTATTCGTTGTTGTTCCGAATAAAATGGTAATAATGGTTCTCCGAAACTTCTGGTTTTTGGCATACACTACAAAGATCCTGTAATAACCAAAAACAACAAATAAACATAAAACTAAAAGATTTGACTAATAGTCAATTAGCGCACACAAACTTCAATTTACAATCGCCCTCCCCGACAATGGTGCCACTTTTTATAACACTCAAACTACACCTCTCATATGAGAATGTAAGCGATCGTTATTAATATATAACCCAACTAGGTTGGGGTCGAATCCCACAAGGAATATGGTGAGAATCTGAGTTGTATGCGAGTTAATCAACTGATAGTTAGTAGTTTCTAGTAAATTGGGGGTGATGAGAATTTAGCAAATAATTGTTGGTCACTTTAGTTTCAGTGTTTGTAATCAAGAGTTTATGGAAAACCAGAATTATGTTCACTATGGGTTTTGGTACTTGATAAATGCTAATAGTGATTCAAGATTCTCACGATAGGTAGGAACAACAGATTGTCTTTATAAAAGTTATGCCTAAATGTCTCTCAACCTACTTAAGCATTTAATTACCTAATCCTCTCGGACTTAGGGAATTTAAATTCATTGACTAGACTTCACCTCAGGTTAATTAACCT
>NW_025887173.1:0-2867 GCF_002878395.1 Capsicum annuum
GGTCAATTATACCAGCAGAGGATGGCGCGAGCTTACAATAAGAAGGTACGTCTTAGAAAATTTGAGGTCGGCCAACTTGTTGTAAAATACATCCTTCCACACCAAGAAGAGACTGAAGGAAAGTTTGCTCCAAACTGGCAAGGTCCATACATAGTTAAACAAGTATTATCAAATGGAGCTTTGCAACTTGCGGATCGGGATGGAAAAATGACAGAAAAAGCTATCAATGCCGATTCAGTCAAAAGATATTATAATTGAGACACTTGTGCTTAACATTCTCAAGTTGAGATGACGAAAGGCCATCATTCTACTTAACTAAACGTCATTAATCCCTTGTCAACCCTTCGAGCCTTATTTACCTTTCCTTGCTTAGCCCCTTTGGAGTCAAAAAAAAATGATGTGTTAGCATTGAACTACGTTCGACCTGATTCCTAAATGGATACGTAGGCAGCCCGATCTTGGGGTTCAGTCCGACAAAAAAAAATCTTGGTATTTAAAAAGATGAGATATATATCCTATTGTCACTTTTATACGGCTCTCAAGTTGTAATTTATCCTAAAATCCTTTTCCCTTTGTCCATTAAAGACCTTCCGATCAATTCTTGAGAATGTCAAACCTTGTGTGTTGTGTATATATATATATATATATTTAAAAAAAAATCTTATTGGTGAAAACCCTCAGGGGCGCCATAAGACAATGATGAACGAGACAACAGAAATTATAGAGGTCAATTGTGAAAATCCTTAAAGGATAACTTTAGTCAAACAAAGTTTATCATGAAAGGACAAAGATCAAGAAAGATGATTTAATTTGATTGAAAGGTGCAGCCTAATTCGAGATTAGACAGTTTTGAAGGGTCAAATGTCTACTCCAAATATGTGTCATGTTTCATTCAAGTTAATATATACCTCCAAATAAGCTTTCTTCCTTTACTGTTAAAAATACCTTCTATTTTAACATAATTCTTTTATTTCTTCTTTCAACTTTTCCTTATTTCACTTTACACGTTTTGTTTTTATGCGTAAGTCTTGCATCAAATGCAAAATAAAGAAAGACGCACAAAATTGACCATGGCTCCCAGTGAAATCAAGCAAAGATTATTGGGCATTCACCACCTTGACAAGGACAGGGAGCCAGTTAAGATAAGTGTTATGAGTGAAGCATTTGAAAATGAAGAACAGAGTCGTACTGAAATAAACAGAGATGCAACAGAATTTGAAAGACAAGGAATCAAGCTCGCCAACCAATTAGTTGAATCAACTGTATCAAGTTAGGGCAGAGATAAGGAAAACCTCTAAGGAATACAAGGCCACAAACCAACTACCAATTTTAAAACTCACAATTCTTTCTCTCTCTCTCTCTCTCTCTCTCTTGCTTGAACAGGGGCGAAGCAATCTTGTGAAGTTTAGTGAAAAAAAAAAAAACAAGTATAGCAAAGTTAAGTTTTCTTCAATTTTCTCTTTTTGTTATACTCCTATAATTCTAAGTTCGTATTAATATAATTATAATAATAATAATAATAATAATAAAACCCCTCATATTCAAGACTGGGGTATTTTTTTTCTTTTCTAAAAAAAAAATAAAATAATCCTCATCTTAATTCATCTTCATAGGGCGTCATCCCCTAGTTGACATCTTATCTCGTCTTCATGGGCGCCATCCCCTAGTTGACATCTTATCTTGTCTTCATAGGGCGCCATCCCCTTGTTGACATCTTATTCGTCTTCATAGGGCGTCATCCCCTAGTTGACATCTTATCACGTCTATATAGGGCGTCATCCCCTAGTTGACATCTCATTCATCTTCATAGGGCGTCATCCCCTAGTTGACATTTTAGGAAATAAACCTTCCTATTTTTCTTCTTTATGTCTTCATAGGGTATGACAATCCTTAGTCACATTTCTAGAAGCAAAAATCCTAATTCTTTTTCATGCATTCATTAGGCATAACTTCCTTTGGTTGCATTATTAAGAATAGGGTTCTTATTTTATCGCGCTCCTAGCCTAAATTTCTATCCATTCATTTATTCATTTATTTTTAAACTAGTTTATAGTTTTTCTAATAACTCACAAAATTTTTCTAGTTTAAACTGGGGCAGAAAATTTTGTTTGTTTTGTTTCGTCTTCTTTGATGGCTTGCAGGTTTTCTGCAAAGTACAGGTTTATCCAAGAATGGAATTTCATCTCCGATTAAAATATAGAAGAATGACCAGTTTGAAGATAGTTAGAGTCAGCTTTGCATCCATAGCGGCCCAATATCTCAAGAGACACCTTTTTAGCTTCTGATCAGGAGAACAAGCATCCAAAGTATTCTATGAACTGTTCTTTGGTAGAGTATCAATGACTCAATCCAAGTTTCAAGTTCAAGTCTCAAATCTTATTTTCAAGATCAAATTTTGAGATCAAGGTACCCACCAGAAGAAGGTGAGGCAATAACTGAGGATCCAAGAGGAAGATCGGAAGCAAGAGGATCAAGACAAATGGAATAGATAGGATCTTGTACTTTTATTTCCAGTTTCATTTTTTGATGTAATAAAAGGAGCAACGAATCGAAAACTCGACGAGACCACAACTCGACTCTCCAACTCATCCATTCATTCCACTCTTACACCCATTTGAATTACACGTGACCTGATCTCTTATAACCCGAGATATATAGGATGCCCAAAGCCAGGGCTCGGTCACAACTCTTTCCTACTTATTTACGTATTACTTTTGAATAAATGGTTGGGCCAAAAATTAGTCATGTTCACTTCTTTGCTTGAAAATTCTCCATATTTGCAAGCAAAGAGGGGCATTCTGTAAACTCCTAATTTTTGACCAAAACCTAATGTTTTACGTCATTTTTAGTGTTTAATATATATATGT
>NW_025887173.1:2967-3840 GCF_002878395.1 Capsicum annuum
CCAACTCATCCATTCATTCCACTCTTACACCCATTTGAATTACACGTGACCTGATCTCTTATAACCCGAGATATATAGGATGCCCAAAGCCAGGGCTCGGTCACACCTCTTTCCTACTTATTTACGTATTACTTTTGAATAAATGGTTGGGCCAAAAATTAATCATGTTCACTTCTTTGCTTGAAAATTCTCCATATTTGCAAGCAAAGAGGGGCATTCTGTAAACTCCTAATTTTTGACCAAAACCTAATGTTTTACGTCATTTTTAGCGTTTAATATATATATGTATTTTATTTTTAGGTCTAAGTTAGATATTTCAATTTTATCTTAATTTAACAAAGTTTGTTTTAAAAATTTTGAAAACTACAAAAATAGAGTCACATTTTTAAATAAATTTTTATTTTATTGTTTATTTATATATTTTAGGAAAAAGAAAATTTTCTAAATTGTTTTGGTTTTCTTCTTTTAACTTTTAATAAATAATCTAATGATTGTAGTATTATTTTAATCATATTTCTAAGACTAGTTGTTAACTTATTTAGATCTTAATCATTTTTATTTTATCTAAAACATTAATAATAATAATAATAATAATAAAAAATAATAATAATAATAATAATAATAATAAAAATAATAATAATAATAATAATAATAATAAAAAGAAAAAGAGACCTAAACTACCCAAACCACCCCACAATTCCCACTTCCACTCAACCTCTCCCCCATTTCCTCCACACAAACACACGATACATACCCATATACATATATACGTACACTATATCAGACACTGGAAAAAAAATCAACGGAGGGAAAAAACCAAAAAAAACTCATACAAAAGAGAGAAAAGAAGAAAAGTTGAAGTTGAAGTTCTGT
>NW_025887174.1:0-1209 GCF_002878395.1 Capsicum annuum
CAATTCAATAAATCATGAAAATCATAAATACACAATCTTTGTATTTTAAAAAATGGTTCTTGGACTTCATGAGTGAAAAGAACCCATGAATGAACACTAACATACCTTAGAAGATTCTTTCTTGAAGGTTCTTGGAGGAATTCTTAAGCTTGTTCTTAATTTATTGATCTAGGGTTCTTATCTCTTGAGAGAAAAATGATTTATCTTGGGGGAAAAGTGAATGAGTAATGGAGTAACTAGATTTATTAGGGTTGAATTTTGGGTTAAAGGATGACTAGGGCTGTGGAAAAAGACTCAAATACCCCTGAATGATTTTAAAACTAGGAACTTAAAACTGGAAATTAACCGAAAAATCCCAATCTGGGCCCTTGGTGCTACTCGGCTCAATCGCATCGTGTCCTTAGAAAGTGGAGAACTAGGAATTGGACCATCAATGCGACGCTGTGGAGTCGTGTTACCCCTTGGATGCGATCAGTTAGTTCACCTTGATGCGGTGGGTTCGCGTTAGTATTGGAAATTGTCAAATGTGAAAATAAGTTGTGGCGCGATGTGCCGTTATCGTGGTACCTCACTGAAAACTGACAATTATCATTTTGACATACTCCGCGATGCGCTACTAGCCTGAATGATGATGTTTAATGACTGAAACTTAAAATAGCCATAACTTCTTACCCGGTTATCACATTTAGGCAAATTTTATATCGTTGTAAAGCTAATTCAACTTCCTACACCAAAGTCTCTAAACTAAAAAATACAGAGTATTTAGAAAAATTTATATTGGATAACTCATGAACTGAGAGTTAATCTATTCTAGGGAAATACGAGGTATTACAATATCTCTCCCTTGGAAACATTCGTCCTCGAATGTGGCTAATTAAGCTGAGAATCACTGATAGATTGAGTTTACACACTCAACATATTTACTGAAACATGACTACATGACTAAATTATTGACAGACTGAATTCTCCTACTGAACATGTATATCTGATGCATGAGTACATGACCGAACGGATTCATGAATGCATGACTGAATATGCAACGGTAAAGTATACCAAGTTATAACTGTAATAGGACATGGAACTGAGTAAAAATTAGGAAGAATATCACCTTAAGCTGAGAATACTGATGAACCTGAGATCATTTACGGAACATGCATGAAAGAAAACATGAGAACATTACTAAGTCTGAAACATGATACATGGACTGAC
>NW_025887175.1:0-3205 GCF_002878395.1 Capsicum annuum
TGTAATATCTTTTTATTCTACTTACAACTCAAGGAAGCAAAAGCCCTAAAAATAGGTTGTGGAAAGATGGAAAAGTCACAACTCAATCTGTCATATTACAGTGCAAAAGATTTGAGTCCAGTATCCTATATTTCGCTATCCTTAAGCCAAAAGATCCAAAAGTTACAACTTAGTTTGTCACATTAGAGTCCATAAGATTTGACTCATTTCTAGTATTTCATCTAAACGTAACAATTGGTCTGATCCTCGCGTTTCATAACAGGAATTATGGAAGCTATAAGTATGAAAGTAGCATGGCTAACGTCACTTATCTCGATGATCCAACAGAAGAAGCACTGATTAAAGCAGACACCATTTCAGCCAGAGGAAATCATGATTTGAACACAACTATGTTAATTGATTCAGATGGTTTTTCTAAGAATCCTAACTTCTTAGGAGATCTATTTTCTGGCTGCTTGAATTGTACTTCGTGAACCATTCTATACGGGAAAGCCACTGTGTGGAAAGTCATGAAGCTCAAAGCTACAACAGTTAGCACTTGTGACATTTCAGTTTTCATTAAATTTCAGAATGAAACTTGTGTATGCATAATGTACTTTATTTTTTATCATCTCTTCATATTCAGCATTCTTGTGCTCCAGCTGATCTTACAATTTCCTGCAGCTTATCAACATAGATAGGAAATGCAACACAATATCTATATATTAGAAAATGAAAGTCAAAAGCTATGTTGCCTATGTTTTTCAAAACTATTACCGTATCCATGTCAAATTCTTAAGAAATGCATTTATCATGATTCAACGCCATCGACAATGAAGAGATCTAGCAATGTATTTAGTAAAATTTTGGGCAACACAACACAACAAATATGAACACTAAGTTTTTATGTTATTCCTATTGCTAGAAATGAAGATTTCTTGGTATTGACCTTGTGTTACGAAAGAAATTCAGCCTGAAAACAGTCGAGAAAATTCTGAAAAGAAAGAAATTTACTTAGCCATGATTATGTAAAGCGGGAGAAAATCCAAAATGATAACAAATAATTTATGTAGAAGTACCTATAGAGTAGGGCTTTGCACCGGAAACCATTTAGTTTCACCCAAGGATCTATTTAGGCCAGTGCTTTTTGAATGATTTCGTTGTATACTATATTGTATGTTGAATGATCATCGTCGTCATCTAGTGTTAATGGTCGAATTAGCACTTTTACACTATTGAAACTTTTTGCTCATGATAAGGCAACGTATAGTTGTTCGTGCGAAAAAAATAGGCTCTCGTAAATAAATTCTGACAAAATCCATGGTTTGACCTTGAGCCTTATTTATTGTCATAGTAAAACATAATCATAAAGGATATTGTGTTCTTTTGAAAGGAACAGGTAATTTTTCATCTGCCGATGACAACAATGGTATTCTTGGAATAAATGCATGTGTATTTTTAAAGTCTTTGCTTGCAACTGTAGCACTTATAACATGTTTTTGAAGATCGTTACAAATAAGTCGAGTACAATTGCATAATCCTTCAAAAGGATTTAGATTTCTCAATAACATATGAGGACAATTTTTTTTTTTAATGTTAATTTATAGGGAGGTAAATCAGTAGGATGTAGGGTGTAGAGAAAATCTTCATATTCACTTTGATCGTTTACTTCAATAGTTTCATCAAATGCATTATATATTTTAGCATCACCAGAAAATTGAGATAAAAGTAAATTATTCATTTCATCAACAAAGTCATTTTTTGTTGTTAAAATTACACATGAAATCATAGAAGATATAGTAGAGGAAGAAACATGAAGATCTGGATAGGTTACTCTAAACAAGAGATCTAACGATTCATTTTCAGAACTGAATGAAATAATGAAACAATCAGGTATTTTAATTTTATCATTGTTATGTGTTTTTTTTTGTTCTATTTCCTATTCTCAGCAAATATTCACAGAAGGTAGGGTCCGTTTCTGCTCGCATATTCTCAGATAATTGCAATTTTTCAAGCTGATTCCAAATTTCAGAATATGATAAATTTTTTCGAATAAAATCATTTTTCTTTCCACCTCGAACTACAAGGAGATTTTGTCTAAAATCACCACCAAAGACAACAATTTTTCCGCCAAATAAGATGTTTGTTTCCATTAAATCTTTCAACAATATATCAAAAGCTTCAATAAGTTTTTTTTTTTTGCCATAGACACTTCATCCCACACGATTAATTTTGCATCATGTATTAAAGTTTCAAGTGAGCTTTGTTTGCTGATGTTACATGAAAATTTCTCATCTATTTCAACAGGAAACTTAAAACGGGAGTAAGTAGTTCGACCTCCTGGGAGAATAAAAGTTGTAACACCTGAAGTTGTTGTTGCTAAAACAACAAAATCTCTTGACCATATAACAGCTAATAAAGCTCAATATAAGAAAGTTTTACCGGCTCCTCCATGTCCATCAATGAAAAAAGCTCCTGATTTGTTGAAAAATATTCTATTAAGAATTGTGTCATATACTATTTGTTGTTGAGTATTCAGTTTTTTCTGTAGTAGCAAATCCTCTTCTTTAATAATGATATTTCTTTCAAACAGACAATCATTGGCTTCCCTAATAGCTGCTAAAGCTTTTATTTTCTTTGTAATAAGTTTATATTCATTGGTACCATATCCTAGTAAATGTAGAAAGTCATTGATATGATTTAAAGCCATCTATCTAATATCTTTTGCATTTATGTTAGTTAACATTTGAAAGGCTTCTGACATTGGATTTTCAAATTGTTTCCAAATTTCCGCTGGGTTAGCAGGATAACAGTAGACCAATAATGTTGCAAATAGACAACGTAAACTATAAGGCATTTGATAACTGACAGCTTCAGACATACATTCTATCAAATTGTCATCACAATGTAGTAGACCTCTTTTTTTCTGCAGATTCTCTAAACGTACTACAATATTTACCATCCACTTTAAGTAAATCTTCATACGATTTCGGGCCTCTGACGTTTATTAATAATAATCTAAAGTAATATTTTTCTCCTTCTGTTGGATGAGATGTCACAACACGACCAATAACAGAACATTATTTTCGACGTGTCCACATTTTATATGTAGGTGACCATACAAAATATTTCAGAAATTCTTTTTATAATAACGACAGTTGCATAGCATCAGGATTTATTTTGTTCATAGTGAAGAATTCAGTTAACATTGTTTTTCCTACCATTG
>NW_025887176.1:0-2505 GCF_002878395.1 Capsicum annuum
ACATTTACCAACATCTGCATGAAATTAAGGAACGGGAGATTATACTATTCATTGAGAAAAAGGAAGGAGAGTAAGTACCAGTCTCCTTGTGATCTTCACCACTAATCTTGTTTTTCATGGAAATGCTAAATTTTTCCTTAACCTTTTTTTTGGCAATCAAATCCTTCAGCATCAACTGATTGAAGAAAGATGGAGATGCACTGACCATTTTGTCCACTATCACCTGTAGGATATCAAAAAAGTTTCTTGCACATTCCAAACACATCAAATTTCCCTTATAATGCAAAGAAAAGCACCAAAGAAACAGTACTAAAAGTACCAGAGATAATACATAAAATTCATCCTGAATTTGTCCAATAAACTTTTCATCCTGAATTTGTCCAATAAACTTTTCATCCTGAATTTGTCCAATAAACTTACTTTAGCACTATAACTTTACCCAATTTTTTACCCCCTGATTTTGTTTCAAGTGAAATTAATACCTCCTCAAGAATTGATATGACAAGGGAAGTGTTTTCAATCTCCCAAACTCGCGGGAGACGAGAAAATTAAAAAAACTTGTTGGTGTAATATACCACAAATTACAATAATCATTACAGCTGAAAATAAAATGAACAAAAGTGAAGAAAATAAAATAATCTTCTTCTTGGATGAGGCGCGGATATGTCGCTTTCGTTAAGGTGATTCAAGTTTACACCAATCCAGCAGTATATCTCGTGACTTTTCCCCTCTAGGATACAACTGTCACACCCCTTTTTCGACTCCAAAAAAAAGATATGAATTTTAAGTTCGAAAGAGTTTTATTATTAAGGTTACAAAAATGAAAAATTTGTTTTAAAAAAAAGGGATTATTTACATTATTATTTGTTTATTATTCAGAGTCACCACTTGGCATAATCCGGTGTGCCAAGTCACCTTTGAAAAATCCTTTTCAAA
This sequence comes from Capsicum annuum, assembly GCF_002878395.1. Lineage (NCBI taxonomy): Eukaryota > Viridiplantae > Streptophyta > Magnoliopsida > Solanales > Solanaceae > Capsicum > Capsicum annuum. The sequence continues at coordinate 937 of NW_025887176.1, forward strand.
ATGGTTTGACTATAAAACTGATCCGCGAACAGAGATTCCGGCTAAGGAATTCTGTTGACCGAGGGAAAGGTGTTAGGCACCCCTCTATCCCGTGGTTCGACCATGGTCGCTTGGTCGAGCGTTTCGGCTAATTTGACATTACAAATGTACAAACTACATAAACACACAAAAACAAGCAAACAAACAAAACACACAAAATTCAAAACAAAATAAAATAATGTTCAATCCAAATTATACAATCCAAAATAAAAGAGGTGCTAAAATATAAAACCTATTCTATTCTGAACTAATCCTAAACTAAACTCCACCCAACGTTCCGGGCCTTGATCACGAGCCTCCTTTGCATACATGATACTTCGGGGCATTCCCCGGATAAATCAATACAAATTCTTCGGGGCATTCCCCGGCCAAATGAGTACAATTTAAAATTTTCGTACAATAAAGTAGAAAGTACCATTCACGCATATATTCAAACACTCCAACAAATCGTTATTCCTAAATTTTCCTACCCGGCCTGCGTTTGCCTACCAAGTTCAACGTATCACAATTCTATCATTTTCAACTTTATCAATACATCAAAATTAATCAATATTCATTTTCCTCCATTTTTAATCCCCACCTTAATTCATTTTCAACCACTTGATTAACCCATTTCAATACACAATCCACTAATCGAGAATAAAAAAAATTCACCAATCATTCTTAGCACATTACACACCCAAATATCACCAACAGTTCACATCAACAAACAAACCATGGTATCGAATCACACGCAATCACAATCACATAAGAATTAAATAAAAGAGAAGAAAGAATTGGACCTTAAATTTGAAGCTTTCAAACTCAATGTTATTCGAATAAAGAGAGTCCACACCTGGAAACCTTGGGACGAACCTTAACACCAACAATCCAACTCGACAAATAATGACCCGTTCACCATCATTTTTCATGCCGTTACTGTTCACCGGTACTGTCACAGGTTACTATTCACCGGCGTCCCTTTTTTTTTTTGTTGTTGTTGTTCGTTTTCTTGTGAGAAAGATTATTTTGTGATTGTTGTTATTGTGGAGAAGATGATGATCAAAGAATAAGCCTTCTTTTCCCTCTTAGAATTTTTCTTTTATAATGGGCATGGATTTGTTATGATGTGGGAAGTTTGGTGGGTCCCCCATATATTCTTTTTTTTTAGTTTGTTATTGTGAGGATAAAAATGTGAGTGGATAGGGTAATGGAAGCTTTTGATTGGGTAGGTTGTTATGATAAGATAAATTAGTTTGAGGTATTATTTTTTATTTATTTTTGTATTTTTGTGGGATATAATTACATGGGGTTGGACACATGGTAAGGTGAACTAAAAATGAATAAAATTATACTTCGGGAAGGACAAAATTAGGTGTCTACATCATGCCCTCTTTGAATGTAAACACGAAGTGTTTTCAAATGAAGAAGTAGACAGCGAGACCAAATTTTGACCCGACCAGTATTCAAAGAAAGAAACAAAAGGAAGAAGGACAACCGGGTCTTGACTTCAGATATCCTACCTACCCAAGTTATGAGAGAATCAAGTCA
>NW_025887177.1:0-3176 GCF_002878395.1 Capsicum annuum
TTGCCCCTATTTTATTTTGAGGAGAGTGGGGGATGTTGTAATGCCCCAAATATGGTACCCAGAATGCTACATGATGCCCATGACATCGAACGATGACAAGTTAACCCATGACTGATATTTTAAAATTGATTAGTGAATAATTGTAATAATATCATAAATACGGAAACATGAACTGAAAGGCCATAAGGTTCAATACTAGTACATAACGGAAAAAATATGGTATAACAATACCAAAACAACTGAGATAATTAACTAAACTTACTATAGTCTGAAAGCCTCTAAACTGTCTGAATAAGGAGTTGATGGGATATGTCTCCAACTAACTCCAACTACTAAAATAAACTAAAAACTGAAATAGTAATGTGATCATCATGTCCTCGATGGATGAGGACTCACCGCTAACACTGATCGCTGAACTGGGATGCTACTGGTTCTTTGGATCTCGTGCTTCTAAACCTATAGTATAAGACACCATAGCACAAATGCATCAGTACTTTGAATGTACTGGCAAGCAAGTGAGGTAGGTTGAATGCAATAGGTTCATATACATGAACAATACTAAATGACTGACCAACATGAACGTGAGAATACATGCTTGCATACGTAACTGTAACTGGCGTCTTTATAGGACCGAATGCTAAGTTCTGACTACTCAGTTTACTAATAACATAGAATTACTGATTTCTGAGGGACTGACACTATTTACTAATTCATGAATAACTATTTCGGATAGTTCTGATTATGAAGAACTGGTCTAGTTGACTGTGTCTAACAATCCTAAAGCTGAATACTGATAACATAAGTTTTGATAAAATATATAACTAATAACTTGACTGACTGTATCTGACAGTCCTAAATCTAATAGAACTAGCTGAGTTCTACACTGTATCTCAGTAACTAAATCTGAGATCATTCCTATCTGGAGGATGATTCTAAATCTGATGATACCATTACTGATTGACCATAATGAAGATCAGTCCTATCTAATGGATGATCCCGGAGTCTATTTATAATGATAGGAGTGACTGTATCTGACAGTCCTAAATCTATACTATTGAGCTGAATTGATTGTATCTGACAGTCTTTCTTCTGTAACTGAAACTATGGGATATATTTATCTAATAGACATTCCCTATACTAAGCTAACTGGGGTCCAACCTGTAACCCCAGCTGGAAGGGTATCAGTACAGCACCACTGGTAAAGACAACTGTTGTGGAGTCAGTCCTATTCTAGCGGGTGACCCGTGGATCAGTCCTATACATTTAAATACGCTAACGGGTGATCCCTAAGTATGTTAGTCGTATCTAAGTGGTGACATCTCGTACCTATGCTGGCTACATAGTTCTGGAACTTAGTGATTGCTTCTAGGGATCTCAGTCCTATCTAGCGGGTAAGTCCCCATTCCTAGGCTTGCTCGGTGCTGAATCCTACTCCCATCAGAAAGAAACTGAACTGATTAATTGAACTAAGCTGATTAACAAAATTGAACTGATACTAGTGGTATTTTCTAGTGGAGCTAAACTAAATTTACTGAGTTCCATTAACTGACAGAATGTACTGAGTTGTGAGTACTGACTGAGAATACTGAAGTTACAAAGATTACTGAGCTACTGAAATTATTGAGATTTATGAGATTTCCTGAGTCACATGATTGACTAATTTCTATGGATCATAGCTTGACTCAGGAGATCGTGAAAACATGGCATGGATCTAGGCACACAGCTAAATATTCAGGTACAAGTACCCACAGGACTCGATGAGAAGACACAAACATGGTATGGGTTACTTGAACACATGACCAACAACACAATTAATAATTCATATATTGAAGCACTTCATCAAACATGTGATATGCATAAGCTTGTACATACATTGGGATTTTGTGATATCATACCAGTTTGGCATTGTTCCTTTATCTAGGCATTTCATAATATACATGATAGGCATACCAGATGTAGACAACATTATACAACAATCAAACATCATAATTCATATCTAATTTCATCATCCTAGGGTTTATTCATAGGTTCACATGAATATACATAGATGCAAATCAATTCCATAAAAAATTAATCACCCAACATGGATTAGAGTTCAATTGTTCATTCTCAACATAAACAAAACTAACTCAACGTGAAATTCATATAGAAATCCATAGACATAAACTTAGAAAAGAGATTCTTGGGATTCATGGATGAAGGAGTCTATGAATGAACAGTATGCACACCTTAGCTTGTGATTCTACGAAGATTGATGGAGAGATTCTTGAAATTTGACAGTGAATTCTCTTGGAATTGAACCTTCTTTGAAAACCATAGGGCTTGTTTTTGAGAGTTTTTGAGAGTAACTGAGTATAAACTACTGACTTATGGTCAAATCTCCTGTTATAAGGCTTATATAGGGTGGAAAATTGACCCTTTTAACCCTTGGACACATATTTAATTTTTGAGAAAATTTCTCGATTTTCATCCTTGGCACATTGCAACACTATAGCGTCAAGTCGCTGGAAAGTGACAAATGGGATATTGCACAGAGGCGCGATGCAGAGCTATCTCATTGCCACCTTGTCTGTGACCTAGAAGTTTTGAATGACATGCCACTATCGTGGAACAATACTTGAAATTGACGATTTCCATTTGAGCTATCTCCGCGACGCGCTGAAGGCTCAGGTGATACACTGTTTCACTAAAAAGGCTCTAATTCTTTACCCGAGTGTTTGATTTGGGTGAATTTGGTATCGATGGAAAGCTTATTCGATTTCCCATATGTTAAAAAGTGAAATTATTGAAAATAACACTTGTAAAATTTTCATCTTATAGAAATTGTAAACTATAATAGGTATCACTCTAGCATTGGTATGGCCTCATTTATGGCGTTGTAAGGTAAGAGGTGTAGATCTGCTATTGGGTGGTTCAAGTTAGGGATACAAGGTTGTTCAGTCCTAATCATATTCATCAAGCTATGGATAAGGTGAATTTTATTCGGGATAGGCTTCGGACTGCCCAAAGTCACCAAAAGTCCTATACAGACGTAAGGCAAAGAGAGTTAAAGTTCGATGTGGGTCATTAGGTATTCTTGAAGGGAGTCATGCAATTTGGAAAGAAGAGGAAACTCAGTCCCAATTTATGTTGCCCCTATTTTATTTTGAGGAGAGTGGGGGATGTTGTAATGCCCC
>NW_025887178.1:0-1004 GCF_002878395.1 Capsicum annuum
AATCTTTTGGAGTACGTAAAAAGGGGGTGTGACAGCTCTGGCGACTCCACTGGGGAGCCTAGTGAGTTTTCAGAATTCGAGCTATATTTTGGAGTCGTAACGGCTTTGTTTGGCACTACGAGTGTATAAGCATTGTTTGTGATTATTGTTGGTGTTATTTTCACTTTTGTGCGTTTTCGTGCTCCTTGTTTATAGTATTTATCCTATGTGTTACCGCTTTATATCTGTCATCTTGAGTCCACCCCCGGCCTTCTTTCTGCAACAAGTCCGTAGTACACATGTTGTACACAACCTCTAGTTGAGTCACCCTTATTTTAGGGGGGGAGCTGTTGGTGTTATGGAGTAGGTGGAAAGCAAAGCAGCCACTATCGACCATACGCTCCCCCGAACAGCCTTGTTAGTGAACCACACCGTAGGTCAGCCTTTAGGTCATGCTTATGTGCGTCATACGGAGACCTAGCGGGACCCACATGACCTTTTGTAGAAGACTCACCTCTAAAGCATCCCTACGTGCTAACTGCTGTATTTTTTAAGGGTAATGTGGTCATTTGACGGGCTGATTTTTGAAAAAAAAATTGTTAGAAGTAAGGTGCGTAGGTAAAAACAAAAAAGAAAAAAAATAGAAAAGTAGGTCGAAAAGAATGAAAAAAAAAAAAAGAAATGTCGTAGTTTATTTTATAATTCTTTATGACTTTTGTTCTTCATGATCCAAAAACTCAAAAAGATTCTTTTTACGTTTTACATTTGTCTTCTCAAAGTACCATAAATTCAAAAAAAAAGAAAAAGAAAAGTTTGTTTGTCTTTTCTACTTATTTGTCAAAAACAAAAATACCAAAAAGATTTTTTTCTTCATAATTGGTGGTGTCAGTCTTAGTTAAAGTGTCTAGCTGAAAATCCAAAAGTTTTTTTTTGTTTGTTTTTTGTAGTGTCTCTTAAGTTAGGGTCAATGTATTAGTTAATCGTTAATTGTCCAATCTGGACAAACTACGCACCCCTGATTCTCC
>NW_025887179.1:0-1626 GCF_002878395.1 Capsicum annuum
ATTTTCCTTTAACAACAAGAGCTGAATCTTCTAGAGATTTTTTATCTCACTTCTTCAATCTTTTTTCCTCAAAAATCAATTTGCTTGTCACTTCTGAGAAAATCACAATTTCCTTCCCATACATTAAAATGGGTTGCATGTGCTTGTAGGAAGATGGAAGAGACTAGATGAGTCGAAGTGTCTTGTCTTCATCATCAATTTTCACTCTAATAGATTCCAATTCAGAAACAATCTCATTCAAGACACTCGATCAGAAATAGTTGTACCTTCAGTCATTTGCAATTTATGAAATTGTTCCTTCAAATATAACCTATTTGAAATACTTTTGGTTTGGTACAATTCTTCAAGTTTCTCCTACAACTCCTTTGTTGTAGACAATCCAATCACATTAGTAAGAACATTTTTAGCTAAACACAAACGAATTTGACTTGCCGCTTTCATGTCTAGCTCTTCCCATTCTTCATCACTAATTCTGAATTTTTCTGAGCCTTTACTGCTTTCAGATTTTTCTGAATCCTTATCACCTTTTCCACTAGTTGGTCTCTCTTTCAATACCTTATGTAATCCAGATTGGATTAACACATCCTTGACTTGCACTTGCCACAAGCCAAAATTAATTCTCCCATTAAATTTCTCAATCTCAAATTTTGTCCCTATCTTGTTTATCAGTACTAATAAATAGGCAATAGTAATGTAAAATACCCACTAAATTAGTTCCCAGGAAAGAGAAATGGATCACAAGGAATACACTTAAGTATCAAGTCTTTCCTTAGCCAGAACCACTTTAGATTGTACAGAGAGGTGGATCACAAGGAATACAGTTAAGTACCAAGTTTTTCCTTAGCCAAAACCTCTTTAGATTGTACTTATTCCCACTATTACCAAATATACGAGTACCCAAAGTAACTCCACCAGAATAGCAAACTTCACCGAAATCAGACTCCACTTGCTACTCCAGGACGATACTTCTGTTTGAGAACAATGACAAAGCTGCAACCACAGAGCATACTAAAATTCCACAGAACATACTAAAATTTCAAAAGAATTATTTCACACTAAAGGCTCTAATACCACTTGAGAAAAATAAACTATTTTTTCCGCCTCTTCCGAACCGCTTTCAAGCAGAAAATAATAAAGAAATTAAAGAAAATAACAACACAAAAATTTACATGAAAAACTTCCCAATTGAAGAAAAACAATAGGCCTTCCAAAAAAATATTCACTAAAATTATTACACTATACAATGCACAACATTTTTTTCATACATCCTCGCTTCCTAAAATACTATTCTCAAAGAAAAAGAGATCTTCAAAAAAATTATCTTTAAACCTCTTTAATAGTAAATAAGGAAGAAAATATTTTTGTGTGTATTAATATTAAAAGGAGTTGGAGGTTTATTTATAACTCTCAACCCCCTCCCAACCAAAATAAATTTCCCTTGTGGGAGTTTTTCTTCTTCAAAACAACTTCAACAGCTTGCCGGTTAAGTCACTGCTGCGATTCAAATGTGCGTGCAAATACTGGAATTCCATTACTATTGATCCTCGTTTTATTAGCCTTCATCACAAACTTTCCCAAGCAAGATTCATTTTCAAAAACCCAGAAGGAGGAAGACGTCCAGAGTTC
>NW_025887180.1:0-3549 GCF_002878395.1 Capsicum annuum
ATGTATTCACAGACCATAAAAGTCTGCAGTATGTATTTTCTCAAAAAAACTTAAATTTGCGCCAAAGGAGGTGGTTAGAGTTGTTAAAAGACTATGACATAAGTATTTTGAATCATCCGGGCAAGGCCAATATAGTGGTTGATGCTCTCAGTAGGGTGTCCATGGGTAGTGTTGCTCACGTGGATGGTGGTAAAAAAAAGTTAGTTCAGGAAGTTCACCAGGTTTCCGGGTTAGGTGTTTGTTTGGTTGATTCAGCTGAAGGTAGTGTGTGAGTGCAGAATAGCTCAAAATCATCTTTGGTTTCTAAGGTAAAAGAAAAGCAAGATAGAGATCCCAATTTAGTGAAGTTGAAAGAGTCAGTCAGAGATCAGAAGGTAGAGGTTTTCTCCCAAGGGGGAGATGGTGTGTTGTGTTGCTACGGTAGGTTATGTGTGCCATATGTAGATGTCATGAGGTAGAGGATTCTTGCAGAAGCAGATGGTGCGCATTACTCGATTCACCCAGGGACGACTAAGATACATCGCAATTCATGAGAAATCTATTGGTAGAGTGGGATGAAGAGAGACATTGTAGAGTTTGTGGCTAAGTGATCAACATGTCAGCAGGTTAAGATTGAGTATCAAAATCCTAGTGGGTCTATGCAGGAGTTTAGTATTCCTACTTAGAAGTGGGAGGAGGTGAACATGGACTTCGTGATGGGTTTGCCTCGTACTCGTCATCAGCATGATTCGATTTGTGTCATTGTAGACAGGATGACCAAATTAGCTTATTTCTTACCAACTCATACCTCTTACTCAGCCGACGATTATACCAAGCTCTATGTTAGAGAGTTGGTCAGACTGTACGGAGTTTCATTGTCCATCATTTTAGATAGAGGTACCCAGTTCACCCCTCACTTTTGGAAAGCCTTCCAAAAGGGTCTTGGTACCCAAGTTTACCTTAGTACAGCCTTCCACCCTCAGACAGATGGTCAAGTAGAAAGGACCATTCAGACTCTAGAAGATATGCTTAGAGCATGCATTGTTAACTTTAAGGGTAGTTGGGATGCCCACTTACCTTTGATTGAGTTTGCGTATAATAACAATAATTATTTTAGTATTCAGATGGCTCCATTTGAAGTGTTGTATGGGAGGAGATGTAGATCTCTCATTGGTTGGTTTGAAGTGGGTGAGGCTGTAGTAATAGGGCCTGGCTTGGTGTTTTATGCCTGAGAGAAGGTTCAGTTGATCAGCGAAAGGCTTAAGATAGTTCAGAGCTGACAGAAATTGTATCCAGATGTAAGAAGAAAAGATTTTGAATTCGAGATTGGCGATTTTATGTACTTGAAAAACTCTCCCATGAAGGGAGTGAAGAGATTTTGTAAGAAGGGGAAACTCAGGCCCCGATATGTCGGCCCTTACCGAATTCTCAGCTATTTTGAAAAGGTAGCTTATGAGCTTGAGTTACCTTCAAACTTAGCTTCAATACACCCAGTGTATCACGTCTCCTTGCTAAAGAAATGTATTGGTGACCTAGCAGTTGTAGCCCCTTTAGAGGGAATAGATGTTCAGAATAATCTCTCTTATGAAGAAATCCCCGTTGAAATCCTTGATCATCAGATTCGCAGACTAAGAAACAAAGAAGTTCCTTTGGTCAAAGTTCTTTGGCGGAATCAGTCCATTAAGGGAGCTACTTGGGAAGCGGAAGAAGATATGTGAACCAAGTATCCGCACGTCTTCTTCGAAAACTCAGACTCAGCTTAAGGTAAAAGTCTTCCTTAAGATTACTAATTTCACGTTCAGATTACCTTTACAACTTGGTATCAGTTCCAGCTGCATAGAATTCTCATATCATTCATACCTTTATAATACAGTTCAATCATGTGTTATGTCTTCAAAATCTAGTCATGCTTCAATTATGTATGTTCAAGATGAAATATTTAGTTTATCAGTATTTTAAGTAATGCGATCATGCTTCAGTTGTGCATGCCAACACCAGTAAAGTTCCTCAATATTCTCAGTTCAATCAGTCTCATTCGAGGACGAATGTTCCTAAGGGGGAGATATTATAAGACCCCGTAAAAAGTCATAGCCCAATTCAGTCCTAAATAGAATGAAAAAAGGGGTCCTAGACCTAAAAATTTTAGCTAATTGTTTACACTTAGAATTATTTTAGCCTTCGTAATTCAATGATCTTTGTTTTAATCCTTACAACCTTAAAATGTTGATTTTTAAGTAAATTCATGATCAGGGATGCCAAAAGGTGTTCTCTGATGAGTTTTAGATTTTTTGAATAGTATTTGAGGCACGTTTGAGAGTCCAAAACAATGGATTGATGCGATCTCGATGCGTAACATCGCCTATTGCATCGACATATATTTTTCCCTAGTTTCAAGTGCAAATTCCCGTGAGCCAACACGATATTGATGCATCGCATTGGCTATCACGTCAACCATCAATGCGGTACGTCGACCAACACGTCATTAGGAAGCTCTTTTAATTTTGCATCTAGAGGGGCAATTCGGTCATTTTCCTACTTTTAATCAGCCCCAAAAACATGAGATTAATCCTTTCTAAAGGCAAAATTCACTCATTATTCACTCATTCTCTAAAAAATACTCAAGAACAAACCCTAAGGTATTCAATTTCAAGTCCAAGCCTTAAGAACATACCATCAATCTTCACGAATTTGTTTGCTAAGGTATGTTAGGCGTTCATTCATGGGTTTCTTTCACCTATGGAGTCCAAGAATCCTTTTTTAAAAATACAAGTTTTCAGATTCATGATTTCTATGCTTGAATTAGATTGAATTCATATTCATGATATTGGGTTTCAATCCTTGATTAATTATAACTTTCATGCAATTAAAATAACATGTATGATGAATTATATAATTTGCATGTTAATCTCTTGAACTTACAATTGATTATTGTATCCATGATGCTCAGTTGTTTACAATTATTATGTGAAATAATCATGCTCCCCAAATATTTGATGAAATGCCTACATGAATTAAATAGCGAAGTCATGACATGTTATTATGTAGTCCCATTCATGTACAAGTTCAAGTATATCAAGTGTGGCAAAAATGCCTAAATGAGTGCATTGTATTAAGCAAATGTTGTTATGATTTTATGATCATGCTATGCTTTATTTTTAATGCTGCCAAGTCCTGGTGGTATTCAATGCCCGAAATCTAGTTGTTTACCTAGAATTACAGTTGCTTCAGAATAGTCTCAGTAGTGTCATGAATAGTAGTACTCAATCAGTTACAAAACACAGTGAACTCAGTCCAGTTCAGTCAGACAGTACAATCAGTAAAAGTTCAGTTAAGCTTAGTACAGTCTAGAAATCAGTTACGTGTCCATTAAGTTGGGAGTAGGATTCAGCATTGAGCGAACCTAGGGATGGAGGCTCACCTTCCAGTAGAGGGTGTGACCTTTAGTAGTAGTCCCTTAGTTCCAGAACTATGTAGCCAGCATAGGTTGAGATATCAACCTACCAGTTGAGGGTTGATAGGGTGTTTACCTGCCAGTTGAGGGTAATACCATTCTCATTAGGGTACCTGCCA
>NW_025887181.1:0-2642 GCF_002878395.1 Capsicum annuum
GTGGTACACGTTTAACCAAAGAGAATAGTAGTAGTACACATAGTAGCAGTGCTTTTTAGCTTTTAAAAATGTAATAGTATAATAATAATAATAATAATAATAATAATAATAATAATAAAAAAAAAAAAAAAAGTTATAGTAGTACTAGTAGTCGTAGTTAGTCGTGTAATAGTTGGAGTAACAATTTTAATAATAGTAATTAATAACCATTAACATTATCAAGATAGTTAGTTTTCACACTAAAGAGTTTTAATCAAACTCTTATTACAGTCTAACCAATTCGATAAAAAGTTATTTATTTTATTAATTTTTTGAATTCTGAATTGGAGATACAATATCTTCTCAAATGATTTTTTTTTTAAATATTAGATTTATTAATTGCTACACAAGTTGTTGCTGTAAAAAATGAATAGAATCATTAATATCAAAAGATTTATTATTTTAATTAAACATACAAAAAAATATTTAAAAAATTGAAAGATAAAGAATTTAAATTTAAATTTAAATAATAATAAGAATAGTAGAATATTAGAATCTTGAATTTAATATACTTTTGCTTTTAATGACAACAAAATCATACAGTCTATTCAGATATTGCTTTTAATTTTGCCTTTTAATTTTATTCTTAAATTTAAAAAATTGAAGACAATTATATTTTAATTTAAGACATATATCAAATATATATTTAACAATGTAATTAAGTACAATAGTATATTTACTTACATATATGTGTATACAAAAAAAGGTATAATAATAATAAAAAATAATTTCAACTTAAAGTAATTATTTTGTGAAATTTAATATTCCTGGACAGATGAAAATTAGAGGAAATATTTGAATAGTGTGGTGTCACTATGATACTTTTTATTTTCATAAGATTTCGTTATGGTCTGAATTTTTGCCTTTGTTTTAAAAATTAAACCTTAAGAAATATTTCAGACTAAGAATTATAAATTTTTATGTTTAAATATTTGTTTTAAGTTAATTTGAAGGTACTTTTATAGTTGCAATATTTTTTTATTTTTTTTATGATTTGAATGATTAAAATTTTTAAAATGATTTCGTAACTTAATGACATGTTGCGCAAAGCGCGGATTAATTTACTAATTTTGATAATAAAATAGATTATTTGATGCAACTAATAGAAGTAACTTGATTATATAATTTTTTTCTTACACTGACAATGTATATAATTTAAACAAAAACATGTAATACTAGCACAACTTCAATGTTACAAATTCAATCAATAATGAAAAACACCTTTTGTTAGCAAATTGTCCAATGTTTTCTTGTCACAAAATATTGCTCCAATAAAAAATATAACGAAAAGTGATTTCAAACAATACGACCCTAAAATCGATTAAATAAAAGGATTTTTATTTGATTTGATTTGATTTTATATTTTTTAAAAACGTTAATATTTAGTTTGATTATGATTTTGTTAAAAAAAACGAAGAAATAATCGAACCAAACTAACAAACTTTATATATGTGTGTGTACTACAAAATAAATTACTTTTTTTATGAATAGTTTTAAATATCATATATATGTTTTTATCAAAATTTATATATAATTTAAATATCTTGTATAAGATGTACATCATCTTATGTTTTTTTTTTTTTAATGAATTGTCCTTTCGAACAAAATGATCAAGATAAAGAAAGAGGTTTTAATTTTCTTGATATTCTCGGCTTGAGCACAACCAAACTCTTTTCAAACTCTCTTTACTTGTAGGGGTTGCTATCTTTTTTTCTTTTTTTTCCTTTTGAATGAATCATTTCTTTTATTTTTGTGTATGACTGCTAATCGATGATCAAACCACACCAAACTCAAATCGGTAATAACCAAATTGATAAATATATATAAGAGTATTTTATTGTTGTGTTGTTATGGTTTCAATAATTTTTAAAATCAATTATATTGATTTGACTTTGATTTTGATTAATAACATATCCAAACCGACAATTGAACACCCCAATATGGAATTCATTCAATATTTGCACTGGAACTCTATCAAAAGCAATGACACAAAAAGGAATTTACTTATTAATGCTAGTGGAGAAAATTGAAGGAAAGGTGGGGGCTTGGGCCACAGGTGACAAAAAAGTTTTAAAATAAGATGTAGGTGACACAAATCTTAATTATTAGTTGGAGGTGACAATTACTTTATTATGTATTAAGAAAGTTGGAAAAGTTTTAAAATAACCCACAAATTTTTAAATTTACACTTTGATCCCAATGTATACCTAAAATAACGAAAAACGGAGGGAAAAAAGGCATCTTTCTCTCTCTTCTCTCCATTATTGTTTTCTCTCTCTTAGCGATTTTTGTTGTTAATTGTTTCTGTTTCTGCTGCTTTATTCATCATCTTTTGCCTCATTTTCTTCTTGTCGACCATTTGTTGTTGTTGTTGTTGTTGGTACAGCGCTACTGCTACGATCTGACCAATTTCTTAGGTCAAATTTTGTTTACTACGTCACTTTCCACTTTGGCATTACTTCATAGGTTACTTTGGTAAGTAAAATTATGATTTTTATTCGTATTTGTCATCTGGGTACACTTCTGTTTTTCCAACAATGGATAGAACTCCGATTATGAATCCAGCACAAGTGCCCACAATTTAAACAGATCAATCATCTGGT
>NW_025887182.1:0-3074 GCF_002878395.1 Capsicum annuum
GAGAAACGAGAGACACCGATAGAGTAATACTACAAATTACATATTCAAAATCACAAACATGCTCAAAATACCACGAATAAGAAACTTCAAGACACATTTACAACACTTTAGACTACTGGTAAAATCGCCAAACAAAGCACTCCTCTCTACCAGAGGCGGACCTACATTGTTTTTTGGGTGCTCCGACGCCAAGTAAACTAAATGCGAAATAGGTATAATTACATAGAAAAAATATAAAAATAGGTATAAAAGATATAGAAGCACCCACTAGAACGAAAAGTTGGTTGGATGCACTAGTATTTAGCTTGATCTTAAGGTTCTCTATTGGAAAGGACATCCCGAATTCGAACCTCGTTGAAGCAATTTTTTACTTTTTTCAACTTTTTAATTTTTTAAGCACCCGCAATCCTTAAATCCTGGGTCCACCACTACTCCCTACTAGCAAGGACGCATACCTTCTCACTAACCCTCTACCGTAATCTGCGTTCTCCATACGTTCCTATCAAGGATTACGTCCTCTGTAAGTTGTAACTTCTTCATGTCATGCCTAATCACTTTCCTTCAATATTTCTTCGGCCTACTTCTACCCGGTCTGAAACCATCCATAGTAAGCCCTCACACCTCCGTACTGGGCATTCGTGCTCCGCCTCATCATATGTCCAAACCATCTCAACCTCACTTTCCGCATCTTGTCTTTCACCGAAGCCACACCCATCTTCTCTCAAATAATCTCATTTATAATCCTATCCCTACTAGTAAGTCCGCAAATCCATCTCAACATCCTCTTCTCCGCTATCTTCAACTTTTGGATATGGGAGTTCTTAACTGGCCAATACTCTGCTCCATATTATATAGCCAGTCGGACTGCCACTTTGTAACAACCACTGAAAACGATAATATATTCAGCATAATTTTACGGTTCAAATTTGAAGAGGATAGAATATATGGAGATCGTATTCATACCTCGTGAAGGTAGAGCTAGCGGTTATTTTCGAAAAACCCTCAGCTCAAGTAACATTAGCTTTAAGCCACCACTAAGAACAACAACAACATCCCTAATATAATCTTAATTAATAGATCTGGAGAAAGTAGGATATACGCAATCCTTATAACTACCTCGTGAAGATAAAGCGACCATTTTCGAAAGATCCTCGGATAAAATAAAATTAGCTTAAAACCACCATTTGATCAAGCAATGCAAAGGTTATAAAAAGAGATTTTATGTATATGTATATATATACCATTTGAAATATAGCAAAAGAATAGAACCCATGTATAGTCTTCTACTCAGCAAGTATATATTATCATTTTTATCACCAACCTTAATTAAAATGTACAATTTAATTTCTGAATGACATTCATATATAAGTGTGTAAATTAAATGTATCAAAATATAGTACATTTATGCCTCTATCAAACTTACATACAAACTAACACCATCCAGGAATATGATTGGATGAAACCAATAATTAGATACGACAATTAAAAAAAATAAAAAAAGTTTCTAGTAAGCAGTATTTCCCCTTTGTAAGCACAACACGATGCGAATTCAGATAAATCGAGGATAGTGAACTTTAGATAATGAATGGTCAAATCAATAAAAGTTAATAAACTTTCATAATGAATTTATCTGAACTTAGTATTTTCAACGTGAAATACGATATATATATGAACATACTAAAATCTCAAAAATATCATGAATGCAAAATTTAAAGATACAACGAACTAATCTAAACTCAATATTTCAGCCAATAAAAGTGTATAAACTTTCATAACGAATTTATCTGAACTTAATATTTTCAATGTGAAACACAATATATATGAACAATACTACAATCTCAAAAACCATCATGAATGCATAATTCTAAAGATACAACGAATTCATTTGAACTCAATGTTTCAAAATGAAACATAGTATACATGAACATATTACTAAAATCTCAAAAAAAAAAAAAAATCATGAATGCATAATTTTAAAGATACAACGAATTCATCTAAACTCAGTATTTCAACATGAAACATAATACACACGAACATATTACTAAAATCTAAAAAAAAATAAAAAATTATGGAAGCATAATTCTAAATATACAACGAATTCATCTGAACTCAATATTTTCAACGTGAAACACAATATACATGTACTAAAATCTCAAAAAAAAAACATCAAGAATACATAATTCTAAAAATACAACGAATTTATCTGAACTTGATATTTCAACATGAAACATAATATGTACAAACATACTAAAATCTCAACTAACATCATGAATACACAATTCTTAAAATACAATAAATTCAATAATAAGAACGTTATAAACCGTATTCATCAAATTAAAATTCTGAATTCGCGTTTGATCATTATGAACCCTTTCTCCATGGCCGGCAAGAGTCAAACTTCACCACCGGCGCCGGCGACTTTTTCAGCGACTGTGCCACCGCCACGTCATCATATGAACTTGTAACACACATATTCATCATCATCTTATAATATCTAAACAATAAAAAACCTTTTAAAATATTCAACTTTTTGTTCTCACTATTCTTAATTTTCTCTTTAGTGCTTTCTATGTATTCATCTAGTTGACTTGATATTCTCTCAATCTCATATTTATCAAAAAGAGAAATATTATTATTATTATTATTATTATTATTATTATTATTGCTTGGACTCTTCAAAAATGTCGATATGTACGTGTATTTTTTATGCGACAACATTTTTGGAGAGTTCGAGCAGCTTAGATTACTAGTACTACTTAATTTTATTGGAATAAAAACATTATTTGAAGATGATGATGGTGGTGAATATTGTGACAATTCTTGAATTTGTACCTTGTATTTTGATGATGTTTGTTGTGACTTTTTATAATTTCTTGAAAGTACTTCAAATTCTTCATACCAATTAGCCATTGTTGCTGCTTTAACTAAAGATAAATCATCAATATTAGTATTAGATTTTGATGATTTTTTTATTTTGTAAGATAAAGAAGATGAAGATGACATTTTTTTTCTATTGAAAGAAGAAGAAGGAAGAAGAAGAAGAAGAAAGTGTGTGTATTTTTTTTATTTTTTTT
>NW_025887183.1:0-2987 GCF_002878395.1 Capsicum annuum
CCATAAGGTTTGATACTATAATAAAATTGAATACGGTATAATAATACCAAAACAGAAGCATTTGTCTGAAAAATACTCTAGTCTGAAAAAGCCTCTAAACTATCAGAGATGTGGAGTTGATGGGATAAGTCCCCAACTAACCCTGGCTACTAAAATAAACTAAAATGATGAAAGAATAATCATGTCTTTAAACTATGAGGATTTACCACTAACTCTGACTGCTGAATATTTATAACTACTAGGGATGATCGAGAGCCCGTGTGTCTGAACCTATGATATAAAACATGATAGCGCTAGAGAAAAGTATACGTCATTACTTTGAATGTACTGGTATGCTAAGTGAGGTAGGATGAAATACATGGGTTCATATACAACAACAATACAGACTAAATGATACAAATATAACTGAATGAGAGTGCTTGAATGAATATTTGTACTATAACTGAGATCGTGATAACACTGGATACTAAATTTTGTATTACTGATTTACTAATATCTGAGTTTACTGATACAGTATAACTGATAATTGGGTGACTGCATCTGACAGTCTCGATCTTGTGGAACTATACTAAGTTCTTTACTGAACTGAGTAACTGTATCAGACAGTCCTAAATTTGTAGAACTGAACTGAGTTCTATTTTGATACTGGAACAGAAACTGAGACTGTGGGAGGAAATCATCTAACCAACATGCCTCTTTCTAAATAGATTGGGGTCCAACCTGTAACCCTAGTTTGAAGGGTGTCAATACCGTGTCACGGATAAAGACAAGCTATGAGTTAACCCTCTCTGACTAAAAACTCTTTCATCAACCCTCGCTAGTAGGAAAAACTCATATGAGATGTATCAACCCTCATAATATCTAGCAGAAAGATATCTCAACCTATGCTGGCTACATAGTTCTATAAATAAGGGATTGCTACTAAGGGTCATACCCTCTGTTGGCAGGAATACCCCCATCCCTAGGCTAGCTCAGTGTTGAATCCTACTCCCAACTGAATAGACACTGAACTGATTTTCCTAGTTTATACTAGGCTTGACTGTACTGTTACTGAGTTTAATGAGTTCCATTGACTTATAGAATACTATTGAATTATATTAACTAACTAGTTTACTAAGGTCTGAACTAAATGTTGTACTAGACAGGACATGATACTAAGTCTACTGAATTTTCATGAGTTCTGTAACTGATTGAGAGTACTACTGATCGTAACGTGACTGAATTCTACTGATCGAGGCGTTACTGAGATTATTCTATAACTGACACTAGATCTAGGTAAATATCTAAGTTGTCGGGTATTATATACCCCCAGGACTAGATATCATGAAAAGTAAAGCATCACATGATCTTGCATAGCATAAAAAAGCACACTTGTTCATAATGTATCTATAGAGGCATTTTATCAAACACTTGCAAGGCATAATATATGCACATAATACTAAACAACATGTGAGCATCATGATTCAATTCCAATTTCATAATTTCAAGCGTTTAATCATGGATTCATATGAATCTACACACATAATAATCAATTCCACATGAAACGTGTAATAAATCGTAAAATAAGAACCAAATTCAAATAATAATCATGAATACACATAAATTTCAATCATGGAAAAGATGAAATCAAATTACTTGAGGTTTAAAAAGTTTCTTGGACTCCAAAGGTGGAAGAAACCCTTGGATGAACACTTCATATACCTTGGTTGCTAAATTCTTGAAGATTAATGTTGGAATCTTGAGCCTTGAATTTGAAATTCAATCACCTAGGGTTTTTGTTCTTGAGCAATTTGTGCAATAATGAGTGTATGTTGCAAATAGAAGGCTAAATTTCATGTTTTAGGGGGCTGAAGGACTTGGGAAAAGACCCAAATATCCCTAAGGACGCAGATTTTTAATGACTAAAAACTGAACTGTCGACGCAGAGATCTACACACTGCATCATTGGCATCAATGCGATGGCCAATGCGCCACATAGAGTCCACGTCGGTTCATTGGAATTTGAAATGAGCTGAGGGAAAGATTATTTGTCGACACGATGGATGATGGGATGCGTCGATATCATGTCGACTCACTATTTTAGTCACTTGAACATGGTGTAAACAATGTTCAAAAACTCTAAAACTTGTCTGAAACCACCTACTGATATTCCTGATCATGAATAAACCTAAATATTTAAATTTTAAGGTTATGAGAGTCATGAAATAAAGTTACCAACTTACAATGGCCAAAAAAATTCTAAATCATAATACATAGCTACAATTTTTTAAGTTTGAGACCCCTTAGAAAGCTTAAAAGACTAAGTTGAGCTTAGGATTTTGCGGGGTCTTACATAATAAGACTAATAAATAAAATAATAGGTCCTATAACATCAAGTTAAACCCTTACATGGTCATCACAATAATAGTAATCTCTCAAGTTAATATGAATATCCACATAAGCCCCACACGGGCAACAAAATAATTCTAATGTTCTCAAAAAATGCATCTCACGATTTATTCCCCAATTCGTAACATGCTTTTTATTAAATGTTAACTACCTATCCTAGTCTGAAGAAAGTTAAGCCATAACCTACCTCGAATCACCAAAACTCAAGCCTAGACCCTTTAATACAGATCTTTTCTTTCATGAATGTTCTTAGAATAAACAAAATCTATCAAAAAAATAATCTACACACTAGGAGGATTCTACCAACACCCATATTAGCTATATTTATTTTGGATCCAAAAATAGTTCAAAAATCAGCTCAAATAAGAAAGGGTAAATATAGAATTCTATTTAAGATTCATGTTCCCCATATCAAGACGAGTCTACATGTGAAACTTTAATTAAAAATAATTTGAAATTGAAGAAAAATCAAATGTGTAGTTTACTTGGTAAAATCCCAAAAATCCAAGATTGACATCATAGTTTTTAAGTTGTTTTGATGATGATATCAATAAAAAATGATAAAAATAAAAGTTTAGAGTTTAACCACAAAAGATTGA
>NW_025887184.1:0-2875 GCF_002878395.1 Capsicum annuum
TGGTGCAAGTAGTGGTTCGATCATATCTTGGTACAGAGATTATGGAGAAGTAAGTGCTAGATCCTATCTTAATAAAAATAAAGAGTGATGCTGGCGGGCAAAAGATAGTGGTGTTTGATATCGGTGGTGATGGTACTTTATGGTACCAAGAAAGGTTTTGTGTTCCTGATGTCCACACTTTGTAACAAAGGATTTTGGCTGAGGCACATGTATTACTCTATGTTGTTCATCCCAGCTCGACTAAGATGTATTATGATCTCAAGGAGATCTAGTGGTGGAATGGCATGTAGAAGGATGTGGTTGATTTTGTAGCCAAGTGCATGGTGTGTCAATAGGTTAAGGTTGAGCACATGAGGCTAGGAGGGTTGTATCAAGAAATTGATTTTCCTAAGTGGAAATGAGAAGTGATCAATATGGACTTTATTACCGGTCTTTGTCGGTCTACGAATCAATATGATTTGATTTAGGTCATCGCAGATAGGATGACTAAGTTTACCTACTTTTTCCCAGTGTGGACAACCTTTTCGATGGAGGATTATGCGAAGTTGTATTTTTAGGAGATTGTGAAGCTGCATGGGGTGCTTGCTTCGATTATTTCTTATTGTGGCACACAGTTTACATCTCATTTCTGGCAATCTTTTCAGAAAGGGTTGGGGACTAAGGTTAGTCTGAGTACTACTTTCCACCCGCAAATGGATAGGGAAACAGAAAGAACTATTTAGACTTTAGAGGATATGCTTCGGGCCTGCATAATTGATTATGGTGGCAATTGGGTTTAGCATCTACCTTTGGTGGAGTATTCTTACAATAATAGGTATCATTCTAGTATTGGTATGACCCCTTTTGAGGCATTGTATGTTAGGAGGTGTAGATCTCCTATTGATTGGTTTGATCTTGGTGAGGTAAATATGTTTGGTCCCGACTTAGTTTACCAGGCTATGGAGAAGGTGAAGTCTTAAGGCCGCCCAATGTTTCAAAAATTCCTATGCGGATGTTAGGTGTAGAGACTTAGAGTTTGAGATTGGGGATAAGGTTTTCCTCAAGGTATCTCCCATGATGGGAGTAGTGTGGTTTGGTAAGAAAGGGAAGCTCTATCTGTGGTATATTAGTCCTTATGAGATTTTGTGAAGAATTGGTAATGTTTCTTATGAGTTGGAGTTACCTTCTAGATTGAGCTTGGTTAATCCGGTCTTTCATGTTTCTATGTTGAGGAAGTGTCTTGGTGATTCTTCTTCGGTTTTTCCTTTGGAAGGACTGGGTATCATGGATTCTTTGCCTTATAAAGAAATCCAAGTTAATATCTTAGATAGGTAGGTTCATTGGTTACGAACCAAGGATATGGCTTCGATTAAGGTTTTTTGGCAGAACCATAAGGTGGAAGAAGCTACATGGAAAGAGAATGAGGACATGAAGTCCAAATATCCGCATTTGTTTTCTGCTCCTTGGATTCATGTGAAAGGTATGTATTCATTAACACATCTTTATTTTTTGATTTTGTTAAAGGAAAGATTATTATCTTTGCTTCTTTGTTTACAAACTTTGTTAAAGATTGGGAATATATTTGATAAGATAATGTAGATGACTCGTGCGTGTGGTTTCCCCTACCTTATCCATCATTCACAGATGAATATTCCTAGTGGGGGGAACTTAAACACCCTAGTTTCTAGATTTTAGAAGATTTCCTGGAAATTTGGTTTCTGGACCCAATACGACTCATAGGTACGAGACGTATGTTGGGGTATGAATGTTATGGTCTAGTTGTATGCTGACTAATGGTATTTGAAGGGATAGATTTTGGTTACTGGAATGGATATGACTTAGGGGTATGAGTCGTATTGCTTGGTACAAATAATTTGGTTCCTTAACTTAATATTAGACTTGGTTTCATAGGTTGAGTCTGAGTTTGAGTGGCTTACCATGAGTCGTAAGACAATGTATGAGTCATACCCAGGACTCATATGGTGGACAATGATTAAATCTTCCTTCGGTTTAAATCTGCCAGGGGTACGGATGAAGGGTACGGAGTGTATACTTTGGCTACGACTTAGTTGGATGGGTCGTATGCTGGACAATGTTGGATCCAAAGGTTGAGGCTAGGATATGAGTAGAGGGTACCAATCATATCGAAGGGTATGACTCGTGAGGGTCAGTCGTACCCCTAGGACTGTATGTTTGTACCACTTAAGTGGGGGTATTCTGGATATTTTCCAACTTATCCTAATAAGGTACCACGACTTCTAAACTATTTGGGAGGTTATTTACCCCATTATGCCATTCATTAACACTTAGAAACTCTTCTAATCACTCTATAATTCTCTCAAAAGCTTTTGGCCAATGGAAGATAGGGTTTCAACTAGAGGATTGATTTGGGGCTTGTATTGGTGATTTATTTCCATCATCATCTTAGTTATAAGCATGTTATATTCTCTCATTGTTAATTATAACTAGAAGCACAATTTTTATGAATGTTTTCATAACTTCACTGATTGTATGACTTTGGTTTACAAATATGAATTTGGGGTTTTGATATTAAATGGTGAGTTATAGTTTTCCATGGATTTAATTATACTTTATATGCATTAATAGTGGTTTTGGATAATTGGATTGCATGGGAATGGTTTAATGTTAATTGGAATTGGTTTTGGTTATATTATGCCCACAATGTGCTTGACAAAATGCCAATAAGCATCTTTTCATTGCATTAAGTATTTTAATGGAAATATTGCTTGTTTTAAAAACTTGGTAAAGAATTTTTGCATGGTTTAGATGGCTTGGAAAGGTAAATAGCTAAATGGATATTCTTGTGGGGCACATGGATTCCTCCAAGTTTTTTAAAATGGTAAATGGAAGGGCATTTAGAAGTCTCCTTAAACCT
>NW_025887185.1:0-4968 GCF_002878395.1 Capsicum annuum
ACTTATTTGTCCTTGCTACCCGCTAGGACTTTGAGGTATCTCCTGATGTCTTTACTGGTATGTTATGAATTTTTTCTCGTGATATGTAATGCTTGCTTTATTCGTAGTCTACTCTCTCGTATGTGATCCTATTTTTTTACTGTATATTTTTGTTTTAGTCCCAAGTGTATCCCTGATCCTTTTTCTATTTCTACCCTGGTGGGTGACTCTGTGGTTGATAGAAGAGTCTATAGGGGTTATGTGGTATTTGTTAGTGGCAGAGAAACTCTGGTAGATCTGATAGAGTTAGACATGGTTGATTTTGATGTTATATTATGGATGGAGTGGTTGCACTCGTGCTATGCCTTTTTAGATTATCGAACCCATAAGGTCATATTTAAATTCCCTAAGGAGCCGATCATTGTGTGAGAAGGGGGTTCTCTAGTGTTTAAGGGAAGATTCATATCATATTTTTCGGCCTTGAAGTTGATTTCCAAGGGATGTCTTTATCATTTGGCCTGGGTTAAAATTCTAACTCGGAGGGTCCTTTCTTACAATCCGTTCCAGTTGTCAATAAAATTCTCAAGGTTTTTCTTGATGGTCTTCTTGTTGTTCCTCCCAATAGGGAGAATGATTTTGGGATTGACCTTGTTCTGGACACTCATCCTATCTCTATCCCTCTTTATAGAATGGCTCTGGCTAAGTTGAAGGAGCTTAAGAAGCAATTGAAAGACCTCATTGACAAGGGTTTTATCCGTCCTAATATGTCTCCGTGAGGTGCTCTCATTTTGTTTATGCATATGAAGGATGGTTCCCTTCGAGTGTCCATCAATTTCTGTCAATTGAACAAGGTTATGGTGAAGAATACGTATCCTCTTCCTCGAATTAATAATTTGTTTGACCAGCTTCAGGGGGCTAGATGTTTCTCTAAGATTGATCTTAGGTCTGGTTATCATCAGCTAAAGATTAGAGAGGTGGATATCCTTAAGACTACTTTTCGAACCTAGTATGGTCATAATGAATTCTTAGTCATATCTTTTGGTTTGACTAATGCCCCAACAACATTCATGGTCTTAATGAATATGATCTTTCATTAGTTTCTGGATTCGTTTGTCATCGTGTTTATAGATGGTATTCTGGTGTATTCCAATAGCGAGGTGTATCATGTCGATCACCTCCGTATCATGTTACAAACCTTGAAAGATCAACATTTGTGTGCTATGTTTTTAAAGTGTGAGTTCTGGTTGAAAGCTGTTACTTGTCTAGGTCATGTCATTTCTAGCAAAGGGATCATAGTGGATCCGCAGAAGGTTACAGTGGTTAAGAAGTGGGCTAGGCCCACGACTCCAACTAATATTCAGAGCTTTTTGGGTTTAGTCGATTACTATAGGAGGTTTATGGAGAGTTTCTTGACTATAGCTGCCCCACTGACTAAGTTGGCCCAGAAAAATGTAAACTTCTTATGGTCTGATGCTTGGGATGGTAGTTTTGAGAAACTGAAAGATAACATAACTTCAGATCTAGTTTTGTCCCTACCCGAGGGTAATAATGGACTTATGGTTTATTGCGATTTGTCGTGTGTGGGACTTGGTTGTGTGTTGATGCAACATGGTAGGGTGATGGCCTATGCTTCTAGGTAGTTAAAAGTCCATAAGAGGAATCATCTGACTCATGACTTGGAGTTGTTGGTTGTGGTGTTCGCATTGAAAATTTGGTGTCATGATTTGTAAGGAGTCCAAGTAGATATCTATTCATATCACAAGAGCCTGCAATATGTGTTCACCTAGAAGAGTTGAATCTCAGGCAAAAGAGGTGGCTTGAGTTGCTGAAAGACTATGACATGAGTCTCCACTACCACCCAGGTAATGCTAATGTGATTGCTAATGCCCTTAGCAGGTTATCCATAGGGATTCTAGCTCATGTGAATGACGATAAGCGGGAGTTAGTGAAAGATATTCACTATTTGGCTAACCTTGGAGTCCATCTCTTGGACTCTAAGAATGGTGGTGTATTTCTGCAAAAGGTGGCGAAGTCATTCTTTGTTAGTGAAATAAAGGAGAAACAGGTACTGGATCCTGTCTTAATGAAGATTAAGGAAGATGTGGGACAATAAAAGGTTGTAGCTTTTGAGATTGGTGGCAATGGTATCTTGAGGTACCAAGGAAGATTATGTGTTCTTGATGTAGATGGGTTATGAGAGAGGATCTTGGCTGAGGCTCATGAGTCATGTTATGCCATTCATCCTGGTTCGACGAAGATATATCGTAATCTTATGGAGATTTATTAGTGAAACAATATGAAGCGAGATGTGGCTAAATGCACGGTGTGTCAACAAGTGAAGGTCGAGCACTTGTGGTGTGGGGGGTTGTATCAAGAAATTGAGTTGCCTGTGTGGAAGTGATTAATATGGATAATGCAAAGTTTGATTCGATTTAGGTCTTCGTGGATAGGATGACTAAGTCTGCTCACTTCTTGCCAGTGAGGACTAATTATTCGGCAGCGGATAATGCAAAGTTATTCCTTCATGAGATTGTGAAGTTGCATGGGGTGCCTTTTTCTATCATGTAATATCGTGGTACTCAATTCTTATCACACTTTGGAATTTGCTTTAGAGAGGTTTGGGAACTAAGGTGAGCCTTATTACTGCTTTCCACCTATAGTCAGCTAGGCTAGCGGAAAGAACTATTCATACATTGAAAGATATGCTTCGAGCTTACGTGATTAACTATGGTGGTAGTTGGGTTGATCATAAACTTGTGTGATTGACTATGGTGGTAGTCGGTTGATCATTTGCCTCATATTGAGTTTGCGTATAATAATAGCTACCACTTTAGTATTGGGCTAGCGCAGTTTGAGGCATTTTATGGTAAGAGGTGTAGATCTCCTATTGGGTAGTTCAAGGTTGGTGAGGTGGAGATGTTTGGCCCTAATTTTGTTCACTCAGCCATGGAGAAGGTGAAGGTGATTTGGGATAGGCTTATGATCGCCCAAAGTCGCCAAAAATCCTATACGGATGTGAGGCATAGGGAGTTAGAGTTTGAGGTTGGTGATTGGTGTTCTTGAAGGTATCTTCCATGAAGAGAGTAGTGCCATTTGGGAAGAAGGGGAAGCTCAGTTCCCGGTATGTCGGCCCATACTTGGCCTTGAAGAGGGTCGGTAGTGTTGCATATGAGTTAGAGTTGCCTCCTAGTTTGAGCTCTATTCATTCTGTGTTTTATGTTTCAATGTTGAGAAAGTGCATGGGTGATCCTTCGACGGTTGTTCCTTTAGAGGATGTGGGTATTTTAGATTCCTTATCTTATGATAAAGTCCCGGTTGAAATTTTGGATTGGCAAGTTCATCGGTTGCGAACAAAGGACGTAGCTTCGGTAAAGGTTCTATGGAGGAACCACAAGGTTGAAGAGGATACTTGGGAAGCCAAAGAGGACATGAAGTCCAATTATCTATTCCTATTCCCTATTCCGAAAAATCATGCTTAAGGTATGTGTTGTTCTTAACATCTTTATTTTCTGACTTTGTTAAGGAAATTGTCATTCCTTGATATCTTTGTATTCTGAATTTGTTAAAGGGAAATATGGTTGTTAGTTGTGTTAAGTCATGCTTGTGTATACCTTGACCCATCATTCGAGGAAGAATGATCCAAGTGGGGGAGAATTGAAACTCCATGGGTTTTGTACCTTGAAAATTTCTTTAGCTTTGAGCTCACTGCTTTGGTAGCGACTTACCCTATGAGTCCTAGGGTGTCATTACAGGTCCTAGGGACCATGTCGTAACCAAATAAGAGAGTAAGTGCTAAGTTCTGCTCTGAGTACGAGTGCCTCACTAAGAGCCGTAAGGATATGTCACGAGTCGTTAGGCGTAATCGTAGGGCATCTGGTGTAAGTCCTAATTTGGGTTTTGTGTTGGCTACGACTGGACGCTATGAGTTGTAGCATCCCATTATGAGTGGTTCCATTAAGAGTCACAAGGATAATACTGTAGGGTGCCGTGGTGGTACTGCCTTGGTTTTGACTTATGGAGACGAGTCGTAAAGAGTGACTACGAGTCAAGGGTTGACCCGTAGTCAAAGGCGACACTTTTTCAGCTTTTAAGTTAAGGGCATCCTGGACATTTCCCCTCTTACCCAAATTGAAAGCCATATCTTATAACCTTATTAGGGTGTCATTAGCACTCAGAAAAAATCAAGTAACTTCTAAAACACTCCCAAAAGGCACTCTAAATTCCCTCAATAAAGTCTAGCTGGGGTTTCAAAGAGATTATCATCTAAGGGCTCAAGGGTCGATTTCTCTCCAAATTTCTTGGTGTTTAAGGCATGTTACTCAGAAAATGATATGGTTACTGCCAAATGTAGTAACACAACAAAGGTTGGGATCAAATCCCAAGGGAATACGTGGACTCACAGCTCTCAATTGTTGAAATCATCAGGTTGAACTGGAAAAGTAAATATGGGATTTAAGTATTAATGTCGAACTAGTAGAAAATAGCAACTTCGGTTGTAATCAATCATAAGTGAACACTAGGATTGTGTCCCTCCTGGATTCTCAACTTCATAGGCTTATCGTGCTCTGTTGAACCAACTCGATACCTTGCATGCAGAATCTATAAGTTATGTATCTTTGACAGTTTTTTGGACTAGTAGAAGGATCTCACCCTTTACCTTTTGAGTCTCAGGATGTCGCCTTACTAACCCTTATGTTGATCCTAGTTAACTATTACCTTTTGAGTCTTTAGTTATTATATGAAATCTTACCATCTTACTAAGATAGAACCTAGAAGCATGGATCGACAGTTAAACTCCAAATTACTGTTGTCTTTATCTTTTCTTAGTCACTACTCCTCTTTTAGAGTAAGTAGCAATAATCTAGGTGGGATCCTAATGTGTGCACCCATCAAGAAAACTATTATATTGAAGATAAAGCAATGCATGCATGGGTATCAGTTCAGAAAACAATAGTACTTCCCCAACTCCGTCAATCCGCCACGGGTTCC
>NW_025887186.1:0-4337 GCF_002878395.1 Capsicum annuum
TACTGATCATGACGTGATTGAGATTATTCTATAACTGACACTGGCTCTAGGTAAACAGCTAAATTTTTGGGTATAAAGACCCCCAAGACTCGATAACATGAAAAATAAATCTTCACATAATTTTTCATAGCATAGCATAAAAAATGCACACTTGTTAATAATGCATCTATAGAGGCATTTTATCAAACACCTGGATAGCATAAAATAGTATACATACTAGCATAATATAATCTTATCATTACATTCATATGAGCAGTTCATCAAACACTTGGATAGCATAATCTATGCACATGACACTAAAACAATATGTGAGCATCATGATTCAATTCCAAATTCACAATTCCCTGGGTTTCGACATGAATTCACATGATAAATCACGCATGTCAATTAATTCTACATCAATCTTGTAATAAATCATGAAATAGAAACCCAATTATAGCAATAATCATAAATACACTTTGATTTCAAATCATGAAAAACATGAAATCAAACTACTTAAAGTTTAAAAGAGTTTCTTGGACTCCAAGGGTGGAAGGGACCCTTGGATGAATACTTCATATACCTTGGCTGTTTAATCCTTGAAGAACAATGGTGAAATCTTGAGCCTTGGCTTTGAAATTAAATCACTTAGGGTTCTTAAGAAATTTGAGAGATAGTGAGTGTATGTTGCATAACGAGGGATGAATCAATTTTTTTAGGGATGAATAGTGGTGGGGAAAAAGACTAAAGTACCCTTATGGAAGCGACTTTTTAATGACTGAAAACTGAACTATCAACATGCAGACCGATGCGCCTGTTCATTGGCACCAACGCAATGGCCAACATGCCCCGTTGAGTCCGTGTCAGTTCACTAGAATTTGCACTAAGCTGAGGGAAAAATTATCTATCGGCATGAGGGAAAACACGATGCATTGAGATCATGTTAACTCACTATTTTGGTCACTCGTACATGGTCTAAACGAGGTCCAAAAAATCCAAAACTTGTCGAAAAATACCTACTGACATTCCTGATGATAAATCAATTTAAAGATCGATACTTTAAGGTCATAAGAGTCATGAAATAGATTTTCTAACTTATGAAGGATAAAATAATACTAAGTCTAAATAATTAGCTAGAACTTTGTAAGTTTGGGACCCCTTAGCAAGCTTAAAAGACTAAGTTGAGCTTACAATTTTGCAAAGTCTTACAATATCTCCCCTTGGGAATATTCTTCCTCGAATGAGACTGATTAAATTGAGAATACTGATACACTATACTTAGACACTGAATATGCACAACTGAAGCATGATTTCATGACTGACATTATTGATATACTGAATTATCATACTGAACATGCATATCTGATGCATGAGTACATAGCTGAACATGACTCATGAATGCACGACTGGGATTACTAATAAGCTGGGCTTATATACTGTACATGCATATCTGATGCATAAGTACATGATTGAACTGATTCATGAATGCATGACTGAATATGCAACGATAATGGATACCAATTTTATAACTGTAACTGAACATGGACTAAGACAATCTAAGGAAGACTGTTACCTTAAGTTAGACTACTAATGAACCGAAGATCATTTATTAAACATATATGAACGTGAATCTGAGAACATAACTGAGACTGAAATGGGATACATAAACTGAATATCATGAACTGAACTGATCCCCTGAATACATGGCTTATGGCTGAGATTGGAACTTGAGGGTACAACTATGAGTACCCACTACTCCAAACTAGATTCATTATGTGAAGAGAAGACAGAAGGTTTAGGTCATGAAAGCTCGAGGGAATTATAGTACATCTCCCCCTTGGGACATTATTCCTTGAAGAATGCTGGCTTGGTTGAGATACTAAGGAAAAACTGAGATGGTGCATAGGGCACCTACGAACTGAATCTTGACTACATATAGGGGATTTGAAACTGAGGCATGAAACCTAGAATGAGCTAAACTCGCAACCACAGGGTTGATCGATTTTCGAATAGTTACTTTCATTAGACTTTGAATAGTGTGACTAGATAAAAGGATTAGAAACCCAACCATACGAATATTGGCCGCCTAACTGCTAAACTGAATTGTTGGTTTTATGGACTAACTTATGCTGAAAACTTATATTCAACTCAAGCCTTTCTTTGACACTCTTTCTACAGAGTTCTAGTGGATTTAAGGAGCAAGGAGTCTTGGCATGGATGAATAAAATAGCTGAATAAGAAAATCACATCCTGGCTAAAATTCTGTAATATGATTCTGGGCCTATAAAACATCATCTAAGATGAAATGACTAAGCCTTATGAACTAAAACTATAAATTTTCAAGCTTAGACGTATCCCCTGAATACCCACTCAACTATACTCTCTATCTTAGTACAACACATCACCTGAGACTATTAAAAATATTCACATGGGTGCTGAGCACAAGTACATAAACATACTAACTTATCTGATTATCTGAATGACTGATAGTTGAATACTTGGTCATGTAATATTGAACTGTACTTAGTCTGAATAATTGGTTTGGAACTGTAGGGTATTATTATACATATGAGGTAAGGACTAACTGTGTAACAGGAGATAACTGAACTTGAATTTATGAAACTTATATTATTTGAGAATGCAAGACCAAGCATATAACATGATTCTATAATATTCTATAAACTATGGTACTGAAATACTGATAATTGAATAACTGATAACTATATGCCATGGTCAAGAAAACCTAAAACTGAACTAAGTTTTTGATCTGATTACTGGACTGAGACTATGACTAAGACTATAACTAAGATCGTAATTGAGACTGTATTGGAACTAAATACTGGGTTTTGATAGCTATGTTATGGGGATTGACATAAATCAAGGATCTGAATAGACACTCACACTTTGCATTTTCTCAACTTCTCATCTTATAAAAATTCTGATTTTCCTCCCTTCATGCACTAAATACGACTTCCTGCTAGCCATTTGCTTGCACACTTACCTGACATGCAAGCCTATCTTCATAACTACAGCCTCATGTAAAACAAGTATGCAATCGCTCATCACTACATCATTTCATAAGGAGAGTTCACTAAAAGGTTAAAACATGAGGACTTGAAGCATGAATAAATACTATACCAAACTCAACACTTACTGAGTTCTGAGGAATAGAATGTCAATTCACAGATGCACCAAGAGACCTAAACTGAGGATATGCATAACATAATTTGAATTTAGCTGACCATTAGGGGTATAACATGAGTCATGGGAACTGAACATACTATAAAGCATGACATGAGTACATGCGTTATGAGATGCATGACCTGATTCTGGAGTTTCTGTATTCACAGAACATGATTTGTAACACTGGGTGAACTTGAACTCCTTATACTAGGAACTACAAGTGTGCATGATTGCTAATGTGCACGAGTATGGGCTATGATCATAGAGCTAACATATAAGAAATGAATAGATGTCATAATAACTGATGGTTTTTGAGAGTCTGAAATATGATTCTGAGATGATCTGTGTGATCATTCTTGCTACGGGAATAGAAAAGAGTGTCATTGCTGAAGGCTATGACAAAAATATCCAAGTACTGCTTGAACACATGGTTCATCAAGTCCATGAAAGCTATTGGGGCATTGGCAAGAACAAACGACATGACTAAGAATTCAAAGTGACCATACCGAGTTTTGAAAGTTGTCTTTGAAATGTCACAGTCTCTAAATCTGAGCTGATGATAGCCTGATCTAAGGTCTATTTTTAGAAAAGTAACTGGCACCCTGAAGTTGGTCAAATAAGTCATCGGTTCTGGGAAGTAAATACTTGTTCTTGATCGTGACTAACAATAGTCTATACAGATTCTGAGAGAACCGTCTTTCTTATGCACGAATAGAACTGGTACACCCCATAGGGATACACTTGGTCTAATGAATCCCTTATCTAGGAGATCTTTTAACCTTTCTTTTAATCTTTTGAGTTCTGCGGGAGCCATTCAGTATGGCGGGATAAAGATAGGCTGAGTATCTAGAAGAAGGTCTATTCCAAAGTCGATTTCCCTTTCGATAGGAACTCCGGGGAGATCTTCAGGAAACACAACTGGGAATTCACATCCTACTGAAACTGATTCAAGATTAGGAGGTTCTGAACTATAGTCCTAGACTCAAACGAGATGGTAGACACATCCCTTAGATATCATTTTTCTTACCCTTAGGTAAGAAATAAGCTGACCCCTAAGTGCTGAAGTGCTACCCCTCCACTCAAGGATGGGTTATTCAGAAACTAAAACTAGACAATTCTATTTCTATAGTCGACTAAGGCATACCAGGAATGAAGCCAATCCATATCGAGAATGA
>NW_025887187.1:0-1559 GCF_002878395.1 Capsicum annuum
ATCTAGGTACACAAAACATTTATACACATAAAACTCTATTTAGCAACGTGCTATCAGGGGTTCAACTTATTCCCATATACTCATGTTCTTATCCACATAATGATTCAACCACAATTCCTCGTTTTATCACTAGTCCTCATGTACACATATACCTCACGATTACCACTTAAACTTTTCATATATCATCAACCTAGGCCATTTCGCACATCACATCAAGCCTGCTAATTTCTCCACAAAACATGCATCATTAATCTTAAGCTACTATTCTTACCACCACGTTCTACATTTAAAGTTCAAGCCTATAGTCTAGCAACAACCATGTACCACCGATGAAGCATGCAACATATTATACTAGTCCGTCAAATTGGAAAATCAACTCAAAATACTTCATTTCATTTAACTACTACCTACAATCACAACCCCTCCACGACATCACTATTACAGCTCAAAATATACTACATACCTTCTCACATGAAGTACTAGTTTACAACCACTAAAGAAAAGAAGGTCAAGAAGGTAAGGTCACATAATAAACATGGTCAACCTTAATCTTATATTATAACCCATTACAATCTTATCAACATATTCTAATTTCTCATATCATATTTACTTACCCATTCATACATCAAAATGACCTTCAAAATTCAATAAACAATAATGAGTCTTTTCCTACAACTTATTAACTAATCTGTTCCTTCTCCATTTACAACCTATAACTGATTTCTATACCCACAACAACTATCCATTCTGAGATCCTTCCCTATTTGAATAGGTAATAATCACGGCCAAACACTTCCTTTATCGAATACCTTACAATCTACAAATATTACACAAAGTCACCCTCACTCTGACTTCTAACCTTGTGACTTCATATCACCAACTTCTTGGCCCAATCTCACTACCAATAGGTCATGACACTTTAACATATACTACTACTCGGGTGAAAATACAGTTCCAACATTCTGCTACACAGCATTCCCAGCAACAAGAATTTTGAAAGGGTATGAATACACTTAATACCTCAGGCTAAAAAACACGATTTCATCAGGATCAAAGTTTATACTAGAATCAATACACCTTGAAGCACTAACGGACTGCTCTCAAATCCTTGTACAATTTTGTAATCTTTTATGAATCAATCAGAAAGGACTATACTAATAAGATTCTAGACTTCTGCACTTGAATCACCTCAACGATGAGCCATTTTTAGAGTTAGTCTGATAATATGGCAAAGGGCCCCGAAGAGCAAAGAATGCATTTTTAGACTTGTCTCTCACACCATCAACTGTACCAAAAAGGGACTGTGAGACACTACTCGAACAGAACAGGAGGCATACCTGGAGCTAATTTAACTCTGTCCATTGTTAAATTTACAGGCTTGGTATGGCCGCGAAAAGGACTCAGATACAGTGCAAAATACATGAAGTTTTGTAATAATAACTCAAGAAATTAGAACTTAACATTGAGGGGTCTAATTAAATTTTTTTCTAGTCTTAATTGGTTGATTTGGAAAATCTTGAAGAATGTTGCCTGATTTTCTGCTTCATTAGAGTTTCATA
>NW_025887188.1:0-1802 GCF_002878395.1 Capsicum annuum
AGCCAAATAAGCTGAACTCTAGACTTAGGATTTTACGGGGTCTTACATCAATGAATGTGTTTTATCCATATGAAATCTCTTTAAAATATTTTCAGGATATGTGGATTGATGGACAAATATCTCATTTGTAAAATGTTTAATTTGTAGACCAAGACAAAATTTTGTCTTTCCGAGGTCTTTCATTTCAAATTCCTTTTCAAACATTCTACTGTCTTTGGAAGCTCTTCAGGAGTTCCAACGATATTCAAATCAACATATACAACTATTATGACAAATTCAGATCCAGACCTTTTAATAAAGACACAAGGACAGATTGGTCATTTTTATACCCTTCTTTTAATAGGTATTCGCTAAGGCAATTATACTACATGCGTCCTGGTTGTTTTAATCCGTATAAGGATTTCTGAAGCTGGATTGAATAATTTTCTTGAGAATTGTTATAAGCATCAGGTATATTGAATCCTTAAGGAATTTCCATATAAATTTCACTATCTAATGAGCCATATAAATAGGTTGTGACGACGTCCATCAGATACATATCAAGTTTTTCACGAACTGCCAGATTAATAAGATACCTGAAGGTGATTGCATCCACCATCGAAGAATATGTCTCCATATAATCAATGTCAGGTCTTTGCGAAAATCTTTGTGCCACAAGTCGTGCTTTATATCTTACGACTTCATTTTTCTCATTTTTTTTCACACAAATCCATTTGTACCCCACTGGCTTTATACCTTTAGGTGTTTGAACTATAGGCCCAAAAACTTCGCGTTTTTCAAGCAAAGCCAATTCAATCTTGATTGCATCTTTCCATTTTGTCCAATCATTTCTCTGTCTACATTCTTCGACAGATTTTGGTTCAAGATCCTCATCTTGTTGCATTATTTCATTTGCAATATTATAAGCAAACACATTGTTGACAATTATATCATTTCGATTTCATATTTTTCCTGATGAGACATAACTGATTAAGATCTCTCTATTTTCATTATTTTCAGGTAGCTGAACCTCTTTTGAGGTTTTATCAATAATTTGTGTCTTGTTGCTCTCCTTGAGTAGCTTCCTCCATATTATTAGTTTAATCACTTGCTTCTCTTCTTTTTTGAGAAATTTTATCTTTGGAACCGATTGATCTACCACGTTTTAAGTGTGGTTTAGACTCATTCGCCGTAGTCAATTGTCCTACCAGGACATTAACTCGAATGGGAGCATTAACAGCTGGAATGTAAGATTTTGTAACTCTTGATAGGTCAATGAATGCATCTGGCAGTTGATTTGCAATATTTTGCAAATGAATTATCTTTTGAACTTCTAGTTCACGTTTATTTGTATGAGGATCTATGTGAGATAATGGTAATGCATTCCAGTCTATTTCCTTTTCCAACTGTTTATTTTCTCCCCCTAATATTGGATATATTGTTTCATCAAAATGACAATCAACAAATCTTGCCGTAAATAAATCTCCAGTCATAGGTTTCAAATATTTTATAATAGAAGGAGATTCATACCCAACAAATATTTCCAACCTTCTTTGAGGACCTATTTTTGTGCATTATGGTGGAGCAACTGGAACATATATTTCACATCCAAAAACTCTTAGATGGAAAATATTTGGCTCTTGACCAAGAGCTTATTGTAATGAGGATACTTTATGATAATTGTGGGCCTTATCCGCACAAGAGCTGCTGCATGCAAAATAGCATGACCCCATATCGAAATGAAAAATTTTGTTCACATAAGAATTGGTCTAGCGATTAATTGGAGGCGTTTAATCAATGATTCTGCTAGACCATTTTGAGTA
>NW_025887189.1:0-2078 GCF_002878395.1 Capsicum annuum
GCATTTGAATGCCTCAAAGGAAAGCTAGTTGAAGCCCCTATTATTGTTGCACCCGATTGGTCACTACCTTTTGAAATTATGTGTGATGCAAGTGGTGTAGCCTTGGGTGCTGTCCTTGGTCAGAAAAGAGAAAAACTACTTCATCCAATCTACTACGTGAGCAAGGCCTTGAATGGAGCACAGAAGAACTATACCGTCACTGAACAAGAGCTTCTTGCGGTTGTTTATGCTTTCGAAAAGTTTCGTGCTTACTTGTTGGGAACCAAGGTAGTGGTTCATACAGATCATACGGCTCTAAGATATCCAATGGAAAAGAAGGATGCCAAGCCAAGGCTAATTAGGTGGGTGCTACTGCTTTAAGAATTCGATTTTGAGGTAAAGGATAGAAAAGGTTGTGAAAACCAAGTAGCTGATCATCTATCTAGACTTGAGAGTGAGCACACAGTGCAGACCGACCTTGATATTGATAATGCATTCCCCGATGAAGAGATTCTAGCAACTAGGGTGGAAAACTTGTCGTGGTATGTAGATTTCACTAACTATGTGGTAAGAGAAGTGATTCCTGAGAATCTCTCCTTTTATCAAAAGAAAAAGTTCATGCATGATGTGAAACGTTACTTCTGGGTGAGCCTTATCTTTTTTGATGATGTGCTGATGGTATTATTAGGCGGTGTATCCTATACATTTTGGCAAAGATTATGGCACTAAATCTTGACTTTATCTTCCGAGACATGGGCGAATGTAATCTTGATTTGACTTGAGAGTTTTATGCCAACTGATCCCCAAGGACTACGGGAAATGAAGTAAAGATTCGGGGGAAAGTCTTGCAATTGAACGTAGATTTCTTCAACTCTTTCCTGGGTACTCCAAGTGTGGATCAATCACCACTCAAGGAACTCTACAACAGACCTCCCTATAGAGCCATCAGACATACATTGTATGGATCAAGGTCCATGACCTGGTGGACTCGTCAGAAAGATAATGGTCACCACAATACTTACCCATATGCTTATTTGAACAGAGAAGCTCGCATATTGTTAAGAATAGTCAATTCTTGTTTGATTCCTGGGACACAATACACTAAGGTCATGCGTGATCGAGTCTGCTTGGTATATGCTCTAATGACGAATGTTCCCATCAACATTGGTGCAGTTATATGAATGTCGATACGAAAAGCAAGGGTGCACAAAAGCTCTCATTTCAGCTTCAGCAACTTGTTAACTGCAATTTTAAGAAAAGAGCACATTGAGTAGGAGCCAGCAGACCATAAGTTGCCATATAACCCAAAGAAGGTAGATCTCACAAAAATCAAAGATCCAAAAACTGGTTAAGGCATCAACCTTACCACTGCTGAGAGACATGCTCGAGATGAGAGTTTTTTTTGCCATCTGCATGGCATGACTAGGTTTACTATGATGAATGGGGGTCGTGTGCCGATTGATGCAGAGCTTCGGCAGTTAGACTATGACTACCCACTTAATGAGCATGCTCGGGCCATGTGTGGAGTGCGGGTAAACTTTGAAGAACATATAGATGATGATGTGCCGACAGACGATGAGCACCAACTGATAGACTCTGATGTAGAGGACAACTCTGATGATGAAGACTCTGATGATGATTCTGACGCAGGGGGTATGACCCCAGATGTAGAGGAGGAGTCTGACTAACCAGGTTTTTGCTTATTTATTTACATTGAGGGCAGTGTGTTCCTTCTTAGTGTGGGGTGTTGCGCTGCGTACTGCTTGCTCACTTTTATTCTATGGTCGTTTTGATTAGTCATAGTTAGTTAGTTGTAATTGTCAGATTTTGCATGAAATTGTTCTTATAGACGGCATGGCATTATAACAGGAGTTTGTGCTGAATCACTACTATTGAAACATTTAGGCTCTAAGTTGTGACTCACTCTGTGATAATTGTTTATGGTTTAATTCATTTATCAGTTGGGTCAAGAATCTATAATGCTCCCAATTAAGTTGACCATGTGCCATGTGTGTATAAGGTTATTGTATAATCTTTGTTGCGGCTGATGCTAGAACTTGCCTAGTGTGTGTGTGAAGCAAAATAAAGATTGTGAGTTT
>NW_025887190.1:0-3180 GCF_002878395.1 Capsicum annuum
ATATATATATATATATATATATATATATATATATATATATATAATGTCGGTTTGACTTTTTTTTTGGTTAACATCAAACCAAACCAAGAATGGTCGAATTTTTTTTTCAAACGTCAAACCAACCAAACTAAATCAAATCATAAGTCGAATTTTTTTCTCGATTTGATTTTATTCTGCGATTTGATTTGACTTAATGGTTTGGATTGTACACCCCTACTTCTAATCAATAAAAATACAATACGACGACTAAAAAGAAAAAGCTTTTAATGAGCATTTATTTGAGTTGATAATTAACGCTAATAGAGAGGATAATAGGATCAGTGATACATATTATCACGAACGTGTTGTTTTTACTTTCTTTGTACCAACACTCCTAGCTAATAAAAGTATGTCATGAACTTCACAACAGATTCTGCTGGTCTCATGTTGTGAAGAATCTGCTGGTTTAAGTGTCAGACTTACGATTTTCCTACAGTTTAGCTATTGAGTTTGCTCAATGATGCCCTTTTTTTTTCTCTACTATTGTCCGACATATATATGGGGGGAAATGTGCGAAAAATATTTATATTTGGTCAAAATTTATAGTTATTCATCTTGAACTTTGTGAGGGTCCTATGATCTTCTAAACTATTTTTACCTTATTTAACTGACATATATTAGCCCCTTATTAAATATTTTTTCTTACGCGTTCAATGTGTGTGAAATACATGAATTGATTCAAGTGTCAAATATATGTCAGTTAAATATGATAAAAAATAATCTAGGGAGGTCATAGGACCCCGTAAAATTCAAGATGCGTAACTACAAATTTCGTTAAAGTATAGTATTTCTCGCACCTTTTTCCCCAGATATATATATATATATATATATATTGATCGGCAGGTCACAATTTTATAGTTATGACATTTCAGAATGGTGATCACTCTATTTCAAATAAGAATTACAAGTTCAAAAAGCAATTTATTTATTTTCCTTTCTCATATCAAAAGCTTCTTTTAGTACCATTCAGCAATATATCTATCAATTATGATGATTTCATGAATTAAAAAGCTGTAAATTAAAATCATTCAAAAATGGGATCCATGAAATATTTTTAGCTTGCCACCTTTATTTACCATTACAAGGAAGCTTTTTCTCTTCATCATCATCGTAGATTCTCTTGACCCCCTACCCCACCCACCACCACCCACACCCACCCACCCCACAGTAAAAAAAACACAGCATTGTGTGAGATTTCAAAGGGAGTACTATCCAAATCATCCCTGCAAAATGCCAACTTTTACCCAAACTCACACGCTTCCCTCTGTCCCCATCACCCAACCTGTCTGCGGTACCCCACGTGCCCCCGACCTGAATTAGAATCAAAATAAGTCGTAAAATAAAAAAATATAAAAAATGATCATCTATTTAATAAGTTATCAAAATAGATTAAATGTAATAAATTATTACGTTTTTTTACTTTTTTTCTTAACAGTCAACTGATCAAAATGAATAATAAATACAATTTGTAAAATGTAATAATTTATTACGTTTTTCACAAAATAACAAAAAGCAAAAAAACTGTGTGTTATCACATCAATTTTATGTCAAATCATATAATTTATAATAATTTATTAAGTTTTACAAATATTATTTATAAAACATAATAATTTTTTACAAACTACAAACAATATTTGTAAATTGTAATAAATTATTATATCTTACACTTAACCCACCCCATATAGAACTCTCCCACCCCACCACACATCACATATTAAAAATAATTTGCATTCTTCATTTCCAGAGCTTAATTCTGAGATTCTTTTGGTGTATTATACTCTTTTCTTAAACACTAGGTGGAGTGCTTACACACTTTTCTTAAATCTACAAACACTGTTTGTAGTTTGTAATAAATTATTACGTTTTATAAATAATGTTTGTAAAACATAATAAATTATTATAAACTACATGATTTAACATAAAATTAGTGTGATAAGACACTGTTTTTTTATTTTTTATTTTTTTTAAAAACGTAATAAATTATTACGTTTTATAAATACTATTTGTAAAACGTAATAATTTATTATGTTTTACAAACCGTATTTACTATTCATTTTCGTCAGTTGATCATTAAGAAAAAAGTAAAAAACGTAATAATTTATTACGTTTAGCCTATTTTGATAACTTATTAAATAGGTAGCCTATTTTAATCATTTTTTTATTTCGTGGCTTATTTTGGTTTCGAGTTCTCCTCGAGCAATTAGTACAATACTCATTTTTATTTTATTTTTCGTCAAGCCGGAGAAATAAAGAGCTAAATCTCAATTTATGGCGACAACAACAATAAACCAGTCTACCACTTACAATACTCCTCTTAGTGTTACCCGCTATACAGAAAATTCTTCTTCAATTGACATATCACCCGGGCAATACCAATGAAGCGTAGGCGCTTGCTCATCCGTGAACAAAGTACTACAAGATTCTTCAACACTGAAAAAATTGTACTCCTCCAATTTTACCAACTTCATGGGAACATCGACATCATGTTCGAGATTTGAGTCCAAGAATTGGAAGCAATTCAACGACGAATTATTAGAATTCGGGGATGATGACCCTGATCCTACATTGGAAGTAATAACAAAAGCTCCGGATGATGAAATGATGGTTGTGTTTGGGCTGTTTTCGTCATTCAAGATTGCACTCGAGTCACTATCAGACAGTGACTCGAGTGCAATTCCATTCCCATCATTAAAGAAGCAGTTCTCAAAGTTGAGCTCTGGATTAGAATTGTTGTTGTTTGGGTTGTTGCTCTGTTCAAGTTCTTTGTCATCAATTTCGAATTCGAAAGCCTCTTCTTTCACAGCAAGTTTGGTTTCAATGTTTCCTCCATGCAGCTTTGATTTTAGCTCGCTAATCTACAATGTCGAAACAGAAAAAGTAAAAACAACTAGTACAATGTGACAATTCTAGCTAACGAATTAAGATTGGAGCTAGGGGCGCAAGGTGTTTATCTGAATCCCTTTTGCTCGAAATTATATTGTATGTATGTATATACATATATAAATAAATGTACGATCACTTTACCTTCTTCGAGTGTTTACGTTTTTATATTTTGAATCTCTTACTGAAAGTTCTAGTTCTGCTACTTACTAGAACTAATATCCCATGGAATTTCATCTTTACTTGCCCCAATTTGACATC
>NW_025887191.1:0-3814 GCF_002878395.1 Capsicum annuum
GATTGGAAGAAATCACCTAGTGTTGTCTGCCGGATATTTTTAACACTGATGAATGCTGAAATTTTTTGTTTTTACAATGTTGTTTAGTTTGTTTGCTACTGTAATCATAATTTCAACGGACGAAGTTAATGTTAGGACTAAGTGATCATGACGACAGGAACTAGTAATATTTCAACTATCCATCAAAGTTGGAAGTACTAACGAGTAAAAGGGATCGAACAGCAATATGGTAAGAAGGAGAAAAATGTAATTCAGAAAATTCGAAGACCTATGAACTAAGTTGTTTGTGACAGAAGCGTATTGTTGTGGTATGAACTAAACTGTCCACCGTCACATCCATGTGAAACTATGGCGTAATAATTGAGTTTACTGAACCATGTTCTCCACATAAGTTGCCTAGGATACCCTTCGAAAAGAAAAAAAATTATGATGGCGGTGTGAAGTCTAGCTTGTGCTCACTTTGGCTATTTCACTGAGTACAGGTATGATGTAACTCTGAGGTAAATGGAATGAACCGCCTAGTGTGTTTTTTTTTGCCACCGCTTGGATTTGAACCTCATCATATTTCTCCTCCCACTTCATTGACTACTACGCCACACCCTTGGGTGTCCTCGGATACCCTTATTTCTCTCATTCCATATTTCTATGATGAAAATCTAGCTTTATATACCACAGTATCAAGAAGTACAACGTAGAATAATGCTAAAAACTTCAAAGACGACATTACTGACCTTTCTCCCTATCATGCGACCTCCAGCTGAATGCGCAAAGTAGGTGTTGTAAAAATGGCAAAATAAATGCTTGAGGATCCTTTTATGATAGCTCCTCTAAGTAATGACCATAGCTGACACCAGGAGCTGACGGTTCCGGGATGGCATGACCTTGCTGCCTAAACCATTCCAAATCCTTTGCTAATATCTCTGACCTTTCTAATCCTGTGTACCTGAAATCAGCATCTGCAGTCAAACGAAATAGAACTAAGCTACTGATTTTCTACCAAGTCATAACGGGATACACCTTTCCGATAAACCATTGCTTTCTTTTGTAAGAGGCACTTGATGGTTATAAATACTTGCATTTTTTTCCACAAGTAGTAATGGAAAATTTTCAGAATTATAAACACTCTTCTACTTCCAAAAACTCATTGTGATCAAGCTGTTGTTGAGTGTGTTCGACGAATTCAATAGTTTGAAGTACCGCTACTGTCGAATTGTGAACCATTTTATCCTGGGAGGAAAAATTCCACAACCTCGGGTACTTGAGGGGAATTAATTCCCTAAGGATACTCCGTGAATTCGGAGGACTTGATTCTTATTCTATTTCATCTTATTTTTTTTTAAAAAATAACTCATTTCTTTGATAATTCATATTGAACTTTGTTGAAGGTGTTGAAAAACTTCATATGTGTTCTTAATATAATCTTGAACTTGTGTTGAAGTGGTTTTGAAAACATCCAGATTTTGTACCCGAAACAACAGATCCTTCAAAAGTTATGTATTTTTTGAGGATTAGACACAGGTGTGACAACCTTTTTAAAGAGTTCCAGCAACATAGACATATAGTACAAGTCTTTATTTAGGATAGATCCAAACATCATCCTAAGAAAACATTACTAAGTAAGCAAAGCAGAGCCAGGATTTTTAGTCTATTGGTTCCGAACCACAATCTTTTTTTGGGAGTTAAATATTTTCACAAACTAAATATGATAAAGCTACTGTGTTTTGCTGAATACATTGAATCCCTTCCTCGAGAAGGAGTGAACCTGACCACTTCCCGCTGAAGGTCATACTGATCTATGAACCACCCTTCACTTTGATTTGTCCTTCCTGACCTCTCTTAAGCCTTTCAACAATCGTTTAGGTAGCAGTAAAGCTGGCTCTGTCCCTGTCAGTAAGGACCATTTAGCACCGGCATAGCAACTGCAGAATGCAGTGAGGCTCGTTAGCCGCTCTGCGACATTGATTAACAAGAATATTGCCTTACAAGCTCATTTGTTGTATCTCCCTCATGTATTGTTATATCAGCTGAAATTCTAATTCACTTCTTGATTATTTATGTGATGAGCTAAAGAAATAGACCCTAGGCCTAACTCAACCTAGAAGCTAGCTGAAGAGGTGAAGATTGCCGAAGATCATATAAAGAGGCCAAATACTCCTGAACCATGATCGGCTTCAAACAACATGTGGCTTCTAAGGAGATGTGATCTCTTTCATATTGTAACATATTTTTTAGTTGATAGAATTTTTAGTGATATTACTCAGTTGGGCATTACTAAAGTTTTGAGTTCATGAGCTCACAATGGTTAACACGATCACACACTCATTTTATTTGGTAATGTTATTTATTAAATGAACGGAAAGGTGCATTTATATGGTGATTCTCTTGTTTTAGTTTTAAAAGCAATTACTGAAATTTCATTTCGGAATATATCTAGAAGGATTGAAGTTCAAGGATTTCATCATAGTTCCTACTATTTAAACTTTAAATTTTACCGTTACAATACTATGTTTTAACATTATTCTCTGGCTTCCAAGGAGATGTAATTTTTGTATATTTTAAATAAGGGACATCTGTTTCTCGACTGCTTTGAACTGTTTATCTTTTGCCAGGGGTCTATCAGAAACATTACGCTCTACCCTCCCCAGATCCTACTATGTGTATAAAGCACTACATTTATTTTTTTTTGAAAGTGTACCTTTTTTCGCAGAGATAAAGGACCATTTATGTTCAACATTATAGTACAGGGACCTAAGTGAACCTACTATGTAAAGTTAAGGGACTGTTTGGTCTGATAAATTCTTCAGATAACCACTCAAATGTTATCTTGTTTAGGATGATAAAGTTAAGGGACCGTTTGTATCTTTCGTTCTTTACACATTTGTTTATTGTTACACATAATATTGTCATTTCTTCTATCCTTTTCTCAAATATCTCTTTCAGTGATTTTGAAGTTGTATGATCTTCCATTGAAAGGTTACTTTCCCTTAATCACTCTCTCATTTAATTAAAGTTTGAGAGCAAAAGGTGATTTATTTTGGATATTGGGTGTAGTCATCAAAAGGTAATTTATTTTGGATATTGGGTGTAGTCATCTTATTGATCAAATAAATAGCTTGATGACAGGCATAACTCCAAAAGATAGAAGGTAAGGATGCTTGGTGTAGTAAAGTGCGGGCTATCTCGATGACATGCCGATGTCGGCGTTAAACTAAAGCTACCCTTTGTGGTGTATATGGGGGAGGGGGGGAGGACACTAAGTGTTCAATTCCGTTTGTTTTTAGATAGGAATCTAATTTTTGAAATTCACCACCTCCATCAGTATAAAAGGATAAAATTTTTGTTTGAAAATGTCTTTCAAGCATGGACTGTAAAGTTTTGAAGATTTCCAAAACTTCTTTTTTAGATTTGAGTGTGAATAACCACATATATCTTGAAAATTGATCGACAAATAAAACATAGTATCATTTTTTGTCAATCGATATTACCGGAGACGGCCCCCACAAATCACCATAAATTAAATTTAATGGACTAACACTGTGCAAAGAACTTTTTCAAAAAGGCATCCTGTGGCTTTTATTAGAATAGCATGAATTACAAACAGCATTAGTTTTGGAACCAACAACTGGAATGGAAAAATCATGCAAAAATTTATTTAAAACTTGACGATTAAGGTGGCCTAATCGTTGATGCCACAGGTTGCATCAACATCCCCTGGTGGCCACTCATACAGCCCGTTTTTACTCCATCCGTGAGCCAATGGCACCCCTGTAGTCAAATCCTTTACAAGATAAGAGAAAGGAAAAAATTCAATAGA
>NW_025887192.1:0-2577 GCF_002878395.1 Capsicum annuum
TGAACTTTTGTAGGTATGGGAAAATATACAAGTCAAATTTATTTGGAGAGCCAACAATAGTTTCAACAGATGCAGGGCTGAATAGATACATTCTGTAGAATGAAGGAAAATTATTTGAGTGTAATTATCCAAGAAGCATAGGTGGGATTCTTGAAAAATGATCTATGTTAGTTCAAGTTGGACAAATGCATAGAGACATGAGAATGATTTCTCTAAATTTTTTGAGCAATGCTAAGATCAGGAATCAAATTTTAAGTGAAGTTGAAAAGCACACTCTTCTTGTTATTGCCTCTTGGAAACAGGACTCTGTAGTTTGTTCGCAAGATGAAGCAAAGAAGGTAATTAAGGAGTAGTGCTATCTTTTTTCATTTATCTAAAAGTAAGGCGGAGCTAAGTAGGGTCGAGGGGCTCATAGCCGTCAGTGCTATAAGGATGATCAATCATCCGTATGGAAGTTCTAAATTTGAAAACTGTCTTTGTTTTGCTGTGTGCAATTTTTACAGTTCACATTCAACTTTATGGCGGAGCATATCATGAGTTTACAACCTGGAAATTCAGAGACAGAGCAGCTAAAGAAAGAATACATCATATTTA
The DNA here is from genome assembly GCF_002878395.1 of Capsicum annuum. Lineage (NCBI taxonomy): Eukaryota > Viridiplantae > Streptophyta > Magnoliopsida > Solanales > Solanaceae > Capsicum > Capsicum annuum. The sequence continues at coordinate 595 of NW_025887192.1, forward strand.
TGAAAGGAGTGGTTTCTGCTCCACTGAATTTTCCAGGAACAGCTTATAGAAAGGCCTTATAAGTACTATTATGTAAAAGCAGGAAGTGTTTATAATTTTTCTTGGGAGGTATTGGTAAGGATTTGAAATGGAATAGTATCGATTCATAGAAAAGAAAAGGTTATTTATTGCTCAAAACTCTGTACCTATCAATTCAGGACTTGAGTTTAAGTTTAATTTCTCTGTTTTGTTATAGTCTCGATTGATAATTCTTGGATTCATTGAGAGAAAAATGGAAGAAAGGCTTAAGGAAATGAAAGGAAATGAAAACGACCTACTTGGGTGGGTTTTGAAGAATTCAAATCTTTCAAAAGAACAAATTCTTGATTTGCTACTAAGTTTGCTCTTTGCTGGACATGAAACATCATCAGTAGCCATAGCTTGATAGCCAAAATGCGGGGATTCACAGAGGAATCCGAGGTTTTAGGAGTTGGACAAGAGTATTTATGGAGAAAACTCGAGTAATCAGCTATGGGAGTGGATTAGGGAAGAAGATGAAAGTAGAATTCAATTAGGAAAACTGTATTATTGTTCAATTCATGATTGAATTTGTAGATACAATGCCTTTTATAAGAAATGAGAGTGAATCTAATTTGCTAACTGCTTCTAACTAATTCAACAGCCCGTAACTAACTGCTGATATGGCAAAGCTAATTAACTTGTCCAACAGATTCATTTTCGTATAACAGTACTCCCTGCTGCAAAGAGATCCTTGACGTCAAGGATCAAAACCATAAAGTCTAGCTTGAAGAACAGTAAGGTACTCCCAAGTTGCAGCATCAGCCGACAATCCTATCTATTTGGCAAAACTTGAGCCACAGTTCTATTCCTTTTCTTAACCGTCCTTTGCAATCTAACTTTTGGATCTGAGCAATGGGGACTTGCCATCAAAAGTAGTCATCATATCCCATCTTCTTCAAATTTCAACTTCCAGTTTGACTTATAAACTTCCTGGAATATGTCCTTGAATCTTCCGTCGTATTTCTTAAGGATGGTATTCTTTGTGCTAAGATAGAGTGGCCATTTCTTTTGGTAAGCCATGTTCATAGAAGCTTCAGGGAAAGAACGAATAGACTCTTCCGTGTTGTACATGGAGAGAGCTACTCCACCAGCACCAGTGAAGTTGCAAACCTCGAACTCGATCTTTTGATCCGTCCCTTCTGGTACAAATACTAATTTGAGTTTTCCAGCTCCTTGAATTACTGTATCAGTAGCTCGATATTGATCACCAAAAGCATGTCTGCCTATGCATATTGGTTTTGACCAACCTGGGACAAGTCGAGGGATGTTTTTGCAGAGGATTGGTTCCCTGAATACCGTACCATTTAGAATATTCCTATTTGTCTCATATGGTCTCTTCCACATACGCTTCAAGTTAAACTCCTTCATACGAGCTTCATCTGAAGTGATGGTTGCACACTTAATTGCTACATTATACTTCAAAGTAGCCTTAGCGCTTTCAATTGTAACCTTATTTTCTGTGGCATCACGGTGATGAAGGCCAAGAACGAAGTATTTTATATCCAACTTCACAAAGGGCAAGATAAGCTTATCCTTGATTAATTTCCAAATGACACAGGTCATTTCATCTCCTGCTTGACCAAAGTTAAAACCATTTTCACCATATTTTTGTGTCTGTCCCAAGCTTTTGATGACTGCAAAAGGTCGTCCATTCCGCCCAGAAGGTGCAGTTCCTTCAACTGTTGGACCCTTCTTACCGAATGAAGGACCAAGAGACTGGAATAACATAAACAGCTGCCTCCATCCGTTCTCCATATTTTGCTCAAAAGATGTCGAACTTGTCTTTCCAAGTAAAGGCGCAAAAAACTGTAAAAGTGGAAACTGAGTGCATCCCTTCCCGTCGAGATCACCGTTGTTCTCAAGAGTGAAATGGTAACTAGAGAATTGATAATTGATGACTCCTAAGTGTGTAGCAATGTGACA
>NW_025887193.1:0-4553 GCF_002878395.1 Capsicum annuum
ATGGGTAATCACATGTAATTTTTTTTAGAAGAAAAATACTCCTAGCAAAATGTTGTGACTTTACTCATATAAGAGATAATTCAAAAATAGTTTAATGACTTTAACGCAACAAATAAACTAAACTGACTTATTAACGATATCAAAATACTTTTGTAACCCTTTTTTTTTAAAAAAAAAAATAAAAGGTGTCAAAGCCGCCTAAATGTAAAATTAATAAATAAATGTTTACATAAATGCTTAGTAGGCCCAATTATCTAGGGAAAATTAAGAGCTAATTATCTAGAGATGTCGTCCAGCCATTTAGTTAACCAATTTTGGACTATTATAAGTCTTATTACTCGTAATATATAGCCTTATTTTGAGTTTAGTAGTAGTCAAAAGATATAATTTTGGTATCTTTCAAACATAGCGGTACTTTATTATAAAACCCTCATTTCATAACCATATTTTACATAATTACTATTTATAGCCGTTGTATTCGATTTTCAGTCATTGTATTTACTTTTATTCAGTAGTCTGTATTAATAAAAATCATAAATACACTACAAACTAAGTCTCGCCAAAAACACTACCATTATTCTTTTTTATAGTTTTTTGTATTTTTCTTTTTTGTGTTTTCCTCATTTTTCTTCTTCTTCTTCTTTTTTCTATTTTTTCCTCTTTTTATTTTTTTGCTTATTTATTTTTATTTTTTTAATCTTCAATCTCTAACTTCTATTTCTCTTTCTTCTTTTGTTTTATTGTTTGATTATTTTTGTATTTATTTTCTTTATCATTTTTTTTGTTCTATTTTATATTTTTTGTATTTTAAAAAATATGACTAGTCGAGCACAAGTCATGGATGATAACGTAAATACAATAATTATTTATAATATTTGTAGTTACACCGTCATTTATATTTTTGTATTCATTGATACAACTGTATTTATATTTTAAAATTTGCGCTTGTATAATACCCACGAAAATATCCGAACTTTAACCAAATTTTTAGTGGAGCATATTGAACTTTGTGGGGGGTCCTATTACCCCCTTGATACAAGAATAATCACGGATATGGACTTACAAGGGTGCGCGTTGATCTCGAGACTTGGTGTGTGCAATTTAAATGTAGAAGAAGCCCAAAACATACCAAAATCAGCCTATAACTTACACTTGATAGGCAACCCACTCTTTGAAGACCCTTTTGGTCATTTTAACTTATATCTTGTAATAGTTATATAAAGAACAATGTAGCGTTTTATTTACTTAGATTATTATGTATGTTGAAGTGAGAAACACTTGAAAAACACAAAGTCCTCTCTTCTCTTGATGAGGCAAAACTGAAACTAGGAGACAACAATAGGGTGGATTCTCTTTGTTGTTGATTGCTTGGAAACATTGATGCTAGAGAGGTGGATTCTGATCTTGTGTCTTTGTAAGAGATAGGTTTATTGATGTATGTAGTGTTAAGAGTCCAAGAGTTACCATTCTTGGGTTCTTAACATTATACCTCATGTGGTCTATCTATCTATCCTTTTCCTTTTGTAATCTTGTATCCATTTTGTATCTTGTATTGTGAAGCCGTTTTTGTTGTTGTTGTTGTTGTTATCACTGTGGTTTAATCTTGTATTGTTAACTTAGTTTGTTGTTGGCTACAAAGGTGTCAAACACCTAGTAATATTATCCTTCTTGTATTGCATTCTTGAATCTGAGAGTGGTCTCCAAAAGAGTCCTCGGTTCTTTGAATTAATGGACTATTTTTGGAGTGTGTTTGGACTGTTTTGAGCCAATTTTGTGTCTTCTAATTTTTTACCGTATCACCCCTATACTTTTTTAAGTGTAATTAATTCCTCCCGAACTTTTTTAAAGTGAAATTAATTCTCCCGAAATGTTATCTCCAGTTTTTACGCTAGGAGGTGCAGTACACGCGCTCTTCTTCTCCGCTTTATCAGTTTTCAATATTTTTTCACCATTACAACCATGTTAAAGATTCCAAATGATTCCATTGAGTCAATTTCAAATTTCAAGTCCATTCTTATCACTCCAAAAGTTTTCAAATTCAATTTCAAGTTTCAAACTTTGAATGCCATTGAGTTTATGAAGAAAGTTTTTTCAAATTATTGAATGGAATCTTCCATTGATTTTCCATTGAAACTCGAAAGATTCAATTAGCGAGTTCCATTAATGGAAGATTCAATGAAACTTCCTAATTGAATGGAACTCGCTAATTGAAACTCAATGGAAGATTCAATTTCCATTAATGGAATTCGAAAGATTCAAAAAATTTAATTTCATGTATGAAGACAAAAATACAGAGTGTACATGTATGAAGCTATTCAATCTTTCGTTAATGGAACTCGAAAGATTCAATTTCCATTAATGGAACTCGAAAGATTCAATTAGCAAGTTTACGAGTTTGAATCTTCCGAATCTTCCATTGAGTTTCAATTAGCGAGTTCGAAACAGAATCTTTAAGAATTCAATTTTAATTCAACAATGGAGCAAATTCAATTTCAATTCAACAATGGAGCAACCATTGTTGAAGAAAAGAAAGAAAGAAGAAAGAAGGAATAAGAAAGAAGAAAGAGAATGAAAAAAACAAATAAAAATATAAAACTTTAAATAATTATAAAATTAAGGGGCTATTTGGCAAAAAAAAAGAGTTTTATAACGTTTTTAACACTGTTCATGCGCTCAATGCGCGTGACTAACACGCAATGTGCCAAGTGACGATATATGTCATTAAAATACGAAAAAAAAAAGTCTGGGGGGTAATAGGACCCCCGCAAAGTTCAGTATGCTCAACTGGTAATCCGGTCAAATTTCAGGTATTTTTGTGAGTATTCTCCCTATATTTTATAATTCTCATTTGTATTTGTATTTTATAGTTCACACTTATATTTGTATTTGTATTTGTTAGTTTGCACCATCATTTATATATTATATAATTCACACTTGTATTTTAAAGAACTATTTTGTATTTGTATTTTATAATTGACTGCATATTGTATTGAACTATATTTGTATTATGGTTTTATTGTGTTTGTATATTTATATTTTATTTGGATTATACTTGTATTTGTATTTGTAAGTTGATTGGATATTATATTTAGTTGTGACTATGTACAATTTATCATTTGTATTTGTATACAGACAAGTAAATGTATTAATTGTATTTTCTTGATTCTAAAATATATAAATATGTAATATATTATTTGATAAAAATGTGCCGTTTCGTATTTGTATATCAGATTTATCATTCATACTCGATACAAATACAATTACAAACAAATAAAAAAAATAATTTTACAAATACAAATACAATATGTATTTGTATAAAAATTTAAATTTAATTTATTTGTATCAATAAATACAAACAAGTATTCGTAGAAAGAAAATCAATCGTTCTTTTTCAATAATTAAAAAATACAAATGATAGATTGCACTTGTATTTCTATATTATAGTTCACATTTCTATTTGTATTTTATAGTTCACACTTGTATTTGTGTTTGCTAGTTCGCACAAATGAAAAGAAAGAGGAAAAGGAAAAGGAAAAAAAAGAAAAAAAAAAAGGGAGAAAAAATGAGAGAAAGGGGAGGAGAAAAAATACAAAAAAAAAAGAAGAAGGGAGAGTAATAGAAAATAGAGAAAAAAAAACAAAAAAAAAAAAGGAATAAAAGGAGAAAAAGTGAAAAGAAAAAAGAAGAAAAAGAAAAAGAAAAAAGATGAAAAATAAGAAAAGGAAGAAAAAACGAAAAAGAAAAAAGTGAAAAAAGAAAGAGAAAACAAAAAAAGAAAAAGAAAAAATGAAGAAGACAAACTGAAAAAAGAGAATAATAGAAAATAAAAAAAGAGAGAAAATACATGAGAGATGCTCTGAACTGTAATTAGAAATAATTAATAGGTAAGAAGAAGCTATGAATTGTAATTAATTAAAAAATAGGCTAAATAGGGTAATTAAGATTATATGTTTGATAAGATATGTAGTTATCCCTATAATTTTTCCCCAAATAGGTAAGAGCTAGAAATATATTGTGAAACATCCGGTAATGAAAAATCCGTCTGTTGTTTCTCTAAAAGAAAAATAGTGCATATGGTCTCTTTGCTAGGGAGCTGAATCTAGGTAGCGTGGTCGAGATTATCTCCTAGATAGAAAATAGCATAAGACTAAAAAAGCAGCCTTACAGGCATCGAGGGTTGAAATAATGTACAGTAAGTCTAGAAAACTTACGCCAATAGAAACTGCAGTTTAAATAAGGAATCTAAGCGAAGACAGTAATTTTTGAATTTAAAATTGTATCCCATGCCTTCTTATTTGTGGTTTCGATTAGGTCTACTGCTATTGACCTGATCGGAACCACAAATGAGATTGAAAGACAGTTTGAGTGTCATGAATTTCTTAACAATATGAATATAATTGATTATGTTTTCTAGCCTTATCATGCTTTCAACATATCTTGGAAAAGATTAGAGGCTTGCTGTAGTATGTGAATTTCGATAATTTTCAAGTTTGCCTCTATTTTGCTAATTTGGTATTCAAGCTTGCCGTTGTCATCTTTGAAGTTGGTATAAA
>NW_025887194.1:0-6663 GCF_002878395.1 Capsicum annuum
TAATTTCATGGAAATTTGATAAAGATTCAAAATTCATGTAAGTTCATGGACATAATTCATAAAATATGTAATAAGGGCTGCTTTCAATGAAAATATATTGTAAACATCTTGTATAATCAAAATTCAAAAAAGCTTCATGGAGAGAACTCATTATAAACATGTAATTTCATAATTTAAAACATAAAAGATGGATTCTTAGACTCCATGGGTGAAAAGGGCCCATGGATGAACATCTAACATACCTTAAAGCCTTGATCTTGAAAGATAATTAACTTTTCTTGAACTTTCTTGGATTGGAAATTTTAATTTCTTTGTTTTCTTGAAGAGGGCCTTGAATCTTATTCTTTGGAGATGATCTTGAGAGAAAACCTTAATTTTCTTATTTTTGAAAGTGGAAAGGATTATGAGTGATGATGAGAAACTAATATTTTATCACTTAATAGGGTTTAATGCATGATTTAAGTTGTGAAAGATAAGGAAAAAGACAAAAATACCCCTCTAAAACTATTTAAGGGTGAGGTTGATCAAGTTTGGTCATGGGTGACGCTTGGACTGATAAGCCGTCACTTAGGTGATGGACCGTCACCCCAGGTTATCACTTTAGAAGCTGGAATTGATGTTTTATTCCTAAGGTTGACGACTTGTGATGATAAGTCATCACATAGGTGATGGCCCATTAGCTCAGGTCATCATTTGGTTGACAGGCTGACATGCTGGAGTAAAATGGGTGTAACATTTCACTCTGCTATTGGATTAAGATGAAACTAGTTGTGTTGGAAAGAGGACTTAGAGATATTTCTTTTGGTATATAGTATGACACTTGAATCGATATATTCTAATAGATACACTCATTTAAAGTTGACCCTTGCTAGAGTATTGGTCAAAACTCTATCGATAGAAAAGTCCTCAACTCGTCTTTGAGATAGGAGGATATTATGACCTTGATAAATACACAAAGATATTCCCACATCATATATTTGATAATCACATATGTATATACATAGAATAATTGGGATTAAGTCTGTATGCATAGGAACAACAAATTAAATTATAGCTTAAAAATATGGGGTATTACAGATATCGACATAGCCAAGATCATTGTGATAGAGATTCATGATAGAGCTGTCAGCATAGACACCAACCTAGCCTTCCATCTTACTTAAATTAAAATGCTTGGGTGAGTGGGTGCCCATGCTCCCAGATGTTGATCAATTTGTGATGATCTACTAAACCACTGACTTGGGTTTGATTCGGGACCAGGTTAATCCTATTTCAAAAACCATGATGGGTGATCCACTTTTATGTGAAGCTTTTAAGTCCACCATACACATAGACACTAATAATCTGGGTTTGGCCGACCTTAGATATACTCCAACTGAGACTGCACAATCTGATCCATTAGCCTCCACTGATGTAGCAGGGTCTACTAATTATAGGGTTTCACAAGCTCTGAATCTTCCTTCCTCGAGACCATCCACTACACGTCCATCTTTAGGTAGCTATGTTTTGGTCTCGCAAGAGTTTTGGCCTGGTGTATTAAAGCATTTAGGCATCTCATGTTGAAGGTGACAATATCGAGGAGGGGATGCAACCTTAGGTGAAGAAGGAAATATGAAGTGGGATATGGGGTATGCAGACCTAATTTGACAATTTTTAGTGGCACATTAATCAGAAGCTTGTGAGAGTTTGGGCCCCAGATCTGGCGGGCATTCATGAGGAGTTGGCCGCTTTAAAGGCTACTATAAAGGACATGATCACAAGGCCATTCCCACCTTTTCTAATCATTAAAAAGATACTAGTTAAGGACGTGTCTGATGTTTATGGCATTAAAGGTAAGGAAATAGGTGTTGAAGAAAAGCACTGAGCAAGCAAGTAAGAAAAGAAAGAGAAGACTGAAGGGAGATAAGATGTTGGAAACTCAAAAGTTATCCAGTAGGCATCATAAGGCCACTTGACTGAGGTCCATGGGATCATAGCAGGAGCTGGTAGATTTTGAATGGGAAAGATGATCACTACCACTATAGAAGATATGAGTGGAAGCATAGTTTTTATTCCCAAGATCTCATCACCATTAGGTGCATCGACCATCATTGATGCCAACATTGATATGAGTGCCTCAGGCACCAATAGGGCTACTCTTGAAGAGAGTGGGGCCTTGTGTAAGGCCCCTCATATAGAGATGTCACGATTCAATGCCTAAGGCATCCATATATGTCTTCACTTCCTCATTTTAATATTGTGGTTTTGCACTGGGGATAGTGCATCCTTTTTAGTTGGGGGTGTGCATGTACCATAATTGAGGTTTTTTTTGTCATGTTTTTTTTCTCATCAGCTGTTTTATCTTATTTTAAACTGGTATGTTTAAGTTTTGTATTGTGTTTTTTTGTGTTATATGTTGTTTATGGTTATTTAGAGGAAGAATAGGGAACCTAAGTGCAGTTGACATGTTTTTTTTTTATGTTTAAGTGTTTTAGATAAATAATATTCCTCTTAAAAAATTTGTGAACTATGTGAGATAAATATATGAGACCATCGTTTGAATCTTGTTATGGCATTAGTACTAGGGAAAAAATAAACAAAATTTAGCATTAGATGAACTGAATAGGTAGTATTTGGTGATATCACTCTATACCATGTGTGTGTGAGGCATTTACCTAGTCCTCTTTGTGCATATAATCCAGAACCTACCTGATTAGTCTTTCCTAGGTTGTAGGATAGTTGGTTAAGACATGATTATAGGCTATTTTTGAATTTGTCAACTCTTAGAATAAAAGATTGTCCAAATAATAATAAGTATTCCTTGATCTCTAATTTGAGCCGTAATTGACCTATTTTCTTATTTTCATGTTGTCACTTTCCCATTCAATTACAATGAACTTTTTTTGGCCTTGGTCCTTCCTTGGACATGTGCACATCAACTCAAGAAAATTGTCCAAGTTGAGGGTGGTTATCATTGGGGTGCATAGTTGAAAATGGGAATGAATAAGGGTGTGAATTAGAGAAAAGAAAGTAGCGTTGGGTGTGGTAGAAAAGAAGAAAACGAAAAAAAAAATAAGACAAAAAAAGTGAATAAATAAAAAGCAAGAAGAAAACCACACCTAACCTCAATAAGTAATAAAGGAGAAAAAAAGAGAAATAAAAGAAGGTTAAGTAGTGGAGCCAAGAATGTAAGTGTAGTGTCAAGGAGGGTGAGTCACTCTATACCAAATGTACAATACTGTAATACCTTAGCTCAAAAAAGCTTCTGCACATCATACGACTTATCCTTTGAGTCCTATGTACATCATACGAGTCATACATGGAACTAGTACCTAAGACAGTATGTGATAGGTGACTTTTTCTTTAAGGTATAATTTAAACCTTGGGAGTCGTAAGATGATCATACGAGTCATACGTGGTAAGTCATAACCAAGTCAGTGTGAGGTGAGATGAGTTCTGTACAGGTCACGAGAGGGTGAGTACTTATTGTATGAAATGATATGAGTCATAAAGTAGGACTCGTATGTTGACCACTATATGCCATTCTGATTCTGTCAAACTTACAAGTCAAGAGGTCAGTCGTATCATCTTTAGACGAATCATATGGTCGAATCGTATAGACTAGCAATAAATTCTGTAATGATAAATCAAAAAGGGATTTTGGTCTTTTTAGTTCTTATAACTTCTACCCATAACTTATAAACCATAAAGAAGGTTATTTTCTCTCAATCTCAAACACTTAACACATTAATCTCCTCTCCCATACTCAAGAACAATAATTAGGGTTTCTTAGAGGAAAGAACAATTACAAGGATTTTTTCCTAAAGCTTCTACTACAGCTATGTGGTGTATTCATCAATGGATCCCATCCATCTATTGAGCCCAAAGAAATCCCTATGTTTAAAAGTATGAATCTTATCCTATTTTATGAAATTATCTATGAAACTTATGAATTTAATTCATGAACTTCTTAGTAAATCAAATTCAAGACATGTCAACATGTGTTTCCATGTTATTTAAGTCACTTCATGTTTGAATTACAATTTCTCTCATCTTAATTCCATTGATTTCATGATAAATCCTCAAGTTATGAATTAAACCATGTAAATATGATGTTTTCTCATGTTTAACACATTTCTATGTTCAAATTCATGTATCCATCTCATTCATTGGGTTATTGCTTGCTTTGGGTCATTGAATTTTGACTTCATGTCACAGTTTTAAGTAATGTTATCATATTTTGTAATCATTCAGTGTTGGTGGGTCATGAACACCCGATACCTATGTATTTTTACATGATTTTATTTTAATTAACAAGTCAGTCAGACCATGGTTTTATTACCATATTTAAAATATCATGTTTATGTTGAATAGTACCATGTTATGTTAAATGACTAATAATACCAGTGTCATTTAGTTGGGAGTAACCTTAGCATCAAGTAAATGTAGGGATGATGGCTCTCTCATCAGTTAGGCATGAGTCGTTAGTAGAAGTCCCTAAGTTCCAGACTTATGGTACCACCGTAGATTAGGCATAAAACTCTTGTCCTTTAGGATTTCAGCCTTGTGGATGCACATTGTCAGTCATGTGTTGGTACCACTATCAAATTATCAACACCCATACAATTAGGGTTACAAGTTGGAACCCAATCGATCAGATTGGGCATGTTGATTATAGCTAGCTCCCATAGTCTTAGTGTAGTTCTCAGAATAGATCAGTTTAGGTTTGTATGAACAAATGTAAAGATTTTAGGTGTTCAGTTATACATATTTCAGTTATTCATATTTCAGATTATTTTAGTATATATGTTTATGCTTGGTCTTGCATTCTCAATTTTACATGTCATGAATCCATGTTCAATTACCTTATGCATTTCAATTAGTCCTTATCTTACGTACCAGGACATTTAAAATACTGATCGCATACTTCTATTTTGTGCTATGTTGTCTTATAACATAGGTTTGGATGTTCATTTTTCTACCTGTACTTAGACAGTCCAGCATTATCTGGTAGCAGTAGTGGTGAGTGCTCTTCCATTGAGTACATGACATATCTTATTATTATTTTAGTGTCTATTTATGTTCAGTTAGTCGAAGTTAGTTATTGGTCTATCCCATTAACTTCTGATGATTTATAGAGCCCTTCAGGCAGTTAAATAAACAGTCAATTTTTATTTCTCTTATCAGTTGTTTCAGATAGATAGACACTTATTCAATTTCAGTTCATCTGGTTATTTCAGATATGTTGGATTATATTTCTGTGTTTGATTTCAACACAGTACCATATTAGCTTATTTTCTGCATATGTAGATCTCGCATTATATTATTTAGTGCCCACAATAGGTACTCGAATATAGGTTACCATGTGGTCACTTGCTGCCGTAAGCACCGTTGTTGCAACCAAGGGATAGCCTCGGGTCATGACACATACCTAAACCAAGCCTATATTAAAATCCTAGAAAATTCCTATAGTGATCCTAGACCAACTATTAGAAAAACTAAGGTATAGAAAATAAGGGCAAGCCTACGATATTTTATGCACATTGTTGAAAATTCTTTTGAGAGTGTGAGTGTATTGATATCATCTCTGCATTGACATGCAATATTATTCTGTGAGAGTTGGTACTTATTTGATATGAGGGTACATAGGTTGAATTGTTAAATACTTATGTATTTGGGTAGTCCAAATTACATATACTCTTGGTTGTTTGTTGCTAAAGTAATGCCATCACTTTATTCGTTTGTGCCATACTATTGTTCTACATGTATCCATGTAATGGTTTTGAAAGATGTAAATTATAGGGGGTAATAGTTTTAAGAAAAATTAAGTTGACTTCCATAGGTACCTTAGGTTTCTTTTAGTTAAGCATCATGTTTTTTCTATGTTTCTGTCATATATTAGTTGCCTAAGGACATGCGAACGTTCTAAGTTGAGGGTGCTGATATGCCATGGTCATGAAACTTTAGATGCTTAAAACAAGGAAATTATGAAAGTACTTAGGTATTTCTATGTAGATGTGATATGTTTTTGTGTTTGTTTGGCATGAAAATAGGGTCGGAGGTGAGTTGAATGGAATAAGGAAAAGGCACACTAAGAAACAGTCTTCTGCTTGGACAAGAAGTCATTGGGTGGCAGTACGACTCATCACCTAAGTTGGCACCAGACTAGTAAATGTTTAGAAGAGAAGGAATGAAGTACCTAATGACTACGACACATAGGGTTAGACTACGAGTTGTAGTCATAGTTATTCTGAGCAAAAGAGGAGAAAAAGTGTTATACCTCAAAAAATCCAAACCAATATTAGCACCATGTTTCAAGATCATGCATAGTACATCATGGTTCTTTTATAGTTTTATGAGAAAGTTAGATGTATATTAAGTCTTCAAATAACTCCCAACTATTAGATGAATCAAAACATTCCTTACCGATTGAATTCCTGGGAAGGATATTGCTATAGTTAACTTCAAATGAGAATGTCTCTTGTTATACTACAAATTATTGAGCTCATGACCTACCAAAAAATATATAATTGAATTATCTTTTCAATGATACCAATTTTAACCAAATACGATGTCGGAGCAAAAAGTTATTTCCATTTTACTCCGGCATATTCGCTTGGCAAATGAGTGACAACATGAGCTGATGACTTATCACAAGTCTGACGGCTTATCAGCCTATTTCGT
>NW_025887195.1:0-1225 GCF_002878395.1 Capsicum annuum
CTTTTCATTTTGAATTTTGTTTAGTTTGTTAACTTGTAAAGTTAATTAGTAACTTGAAAGTGATTAAATGTAGGTACTTGAATTGTGAACTTTCATTTTGAATTTAGTTTAGCTTTGTAACTTATAAATTGAATTAGTGACATGAAAGTGATAAAATGTAGGTACTTGAAATGTGAAATTTTTATTTTGAATTAGTTTAGTTTGGTAACTTGTAAAGAGAATTAGGGACTTGAAAGGTATTAATTGTTGGTAAATGAAATGTTAAGTTTTCATTTTGAATTTACTTTAGTTTGGTAAGTTTTTAAGTAAATTAGTGACTTGAAAATTATTAAGTGTAGGTATTTGAAATTTGAACTTTTTATTGTGAATTTAGTTTAGTTTGATCACTTGTAAAGTGAATTAATGACTTGAAATTTTTAAGTGTAGGTACTTTAAATGTGATCTTTTCATTTTGAATTTAGTTTAGTTTGATAACTTATAAAGTGAATTAGTGACTTGAAAGTGATTAAGTGTAGGAACTTGAAATGTGAATTTTTTATTTTGATTTTATTTTAGTTTGGTAACTTATAAAGTGAATAAGTGACTTGAAAGTGATTAAGTGTAAATACTTGAATTATTGAATTAAAAGTTATAAAGTGTCGGTGTTTGAAATGTGAACTTTTCATTTTGAATTTAATTTAGTCTGGTAACTTGTAAATTGAATTAGTGACTTGAAAGTGATTAATTGTCGGTACTTGAAATGTTAACTTTTCATTTGGAATTTAGTTTTCTTTGGTATGTTATAAACTGAATAAGTGCCATGAAAGAGTTTAAGTGTAGGTATTTGAAATGGAAACTTTTCATTTTATATTTAATTTACTTTGATATGTTGTAATGTGAATTAGTGACTTAAAAGTGATTAAGTATAGGTACTTGAAATGCAAACCTTTCATTTTGAATTTAGGTTACTTTGATAACTTGCAAAGTGAACTAGTGTCTTGAAAGTGATTAAGTGTAGGTACATAAAATGGGAACCTTTCATTTAGAATTTAGTTTAGTATGGTAATTTGTACAGTGAATAAGTGACTTGAAAGTGATTAAATGTAGGAACTTGATATGTGAACTTTTCATTTTGAATTAAGTTTACTTTGGTAACTTGTAAAGTAAATTAGTAATTTGAAAGTGATTAATTATAGGTTCTTGAAATGTGAACTTTTTATTTTGAATTTAGTTTAGTTAGGTAGGT
>NW_025887196.1:0-26753 GCF_002878395.1 Capsicum annuum
GTCCGTCATTACTAGTCTTATAGTAGTAGGTTTGGGGGCTCCTAACCCCAATTATTTGAATATAGCAAAGGGTATGGTTTGATGATAGCCTCCAAATCACATAATTCTTGAGTTAAGTCGAAAGACCCAATAGTGCAAGGAATTGTGAAAGCGCCAGGGTCCTCCTTCTTCTCTACCAAAGATCTAATGACTACAGCACTGCAATGATGAATATTGTCAATTGGTTCATAACTGACTAACCTTTTCTTGGTGATCAAATCCTTCATGAATTTTTCATATCCGGACATCTGCTTTAATGCCTCTACAAGCGGTATGTTGACAGTTAATTCTTTTAACAAAGATAAAACTTTCTGATACTTACCTTCTTCTTATTTCTTACTCAATCTTTGCAGATAGGGAGGAAGTGGTATTGGAATGGGATTTATCAGGGGCTCTACAACCTTCTCTTTTCCTTCATTCAGCTTGCTGCTACTCCTAACATCAACTGGCTTATCCTCACTCTTTTGCTCATCAGTTGTGGGTACAAGTGGATCTGTAGTAACCTTACTACTCTGAGTGGTAATGGCATGGAATTGACTATCGTTTCTAGGATTTACCATTATATTACTTGGAAGAGTGCCAGATTATCTCTGATTCACTATGGCTGACATCTGACCAAACTACTGCTCCAACTGCTTGATTGTTATCGCATTTGGTTCAACCCTAATAAATAAGCTTTTATATCCTTCAAGCAGTTTTCTTGACTTTCTTGCCCTTTTAACAGCTTGGACAAAAGCACCTCCATTTTGTACTCTCGATCTCGGTTACCTCGTGGAATATACTTGTCACTCTTCTCCTCGTAGTCATCCTTACGTCGCCAATCATCATCTCTATCTCTGCTCCTATCTATGTACCTATCATTATAATAGTTCTGGCCTTGATTTCCTTGCCCTTGGGCTTAGAAATCCGCCAATCTACGATCAAGATACTTTGCCTCTTCTTTATATTTGATCTCGAATGGTTTGGAGGCAGACCCTATGCCACTACTCCATTCACCTTCTCAATACTCATTGATGCAAATTATTTCCTAAGCAACCCAATATCTGTACGAAGCTGTTCAACCTCTTATGCTACCATATTATTCTCTTCTCTATACGTATTTTTTTCTCCAATAGCATATGTACCACCACCACATTTCGAATCTTGAGTATGCCATTCTCTGTTAATAACCACAATATCATCTAGTGTTTTTTATGCAGCTTCCTAGTGAAGATGTATAAATGATCCTCCTGAATAGTATCTATCATAGCTCTTGAGCTATTATTTAATGATCAATAGAAGATCTCAGACAAGTTAGATCCTCTGATTTTGTGATTTGGTACCATGCTTAGCTTCTTCTTGAATTGAAATTATACTTCATACATAGACTCTGTAAGTAGCTGTATGAAATTGTAAATTTTATCCTTCAACTGTAACATCTGTGCAAGAGGGAAGAATTTTCTCATAAACTATGTCTTCAACTCGTGCCATGTAGTGATAGATCCTCTTAGAAGTTCCCCTAACCATAAATATGCTTCTTCGGTCAAACAAAATGGGAACAACTTCAATCTTAATGCTTCTTAATTAGCTGCTGGAATATTGTAATTTGTGCAGATCCTAAGAAAATTCGTAAGGTGCATATTTGCGTCATCCTTAGTAGCTCCCAAAAACACACCCTTTAGATTTACCAATTGGATTATAGCACTAGTAATATCAAACTTCACATCAGGGGCTAAAGGAGGAGGAACAATGGCTCCAGACTCCGTAGGCTCAACATAACTCATATTTTCATCATCTTTCTCATATAGGTCTAAGTGTTGATATGCTGGAATAAATAGGGCCCTGCCTCTCTGAACTTGAGATCAATAACCTGTCTTGGTCGTACCAGTCCTTGCTGAGCTACTGTCTCCTCTGCAGTAAGTCTGGCTTCTTCTGCTTCTTTACGTTCTTGTTCCAATAGTTATTATGTTTGTAAGTCTACAATATTCTATGGATCAAATGGACCATGCAGGAGTGCCACATTTGAATCCACGGGTGGGGGATTATGCACCCCATCAAGAACTTGTCTTGACATCCTTCTAGGTGTTTAAAGGATTCTTTCTGGCTCTGGATAAAAAAGGAGTAAGGGATTGCCTTTACTCCTGGTACTTCGCATACACCGACGTATGCCAAAGCAAAAAAAAGAAAAATTAAAAACTCAAAAACTTCACCAATTCAATTTACTTACTCAACCGTCTTCCCAGCAACGGTGCTAAAATTTGATATTGCTTAAAACTATACCTCAATTAGAAGTATAATATGGTTTAATGCAGATATAGTAACCCAATAAGGTTGGGGTTAGCCCCACAGGGAAAATGTGAATAGTTACTTGCCTTGATATAATCCACGAGCAGTACAGGAAAGTAATGGGGGATTTTTTGTTATTGATTATAAATAGTAACCAATTCTTAAGTGCTTTTGAGTTGAAATTAATTTGAGATGAACTCTAGGTCTGTGTTCCGGCTGGCTTCTCAGCTGTGTAAATTTCTCTTGATCAACCAAATTATTCTGTTGTTCTGCATGCAAATCCTACAATATAGGTATTATCCAATGTTTAGAAGATAAATTTCACCCTTTAACTCGGTTATCATCTTGGGGTGTCATCTTATTGCCCCTTGATACGACCTCAGTTACACTTGTTGGGATAGGATCAAAGGATAAGATGAGATACTTGGTTATCGTACCTCAAATCACTATCTTAAATTTTTTTTTCCTAATCGCAAGCTTCTTGGATATCAAATGGATACGAATACAGGAAATCTCAAGCGTCTGCAACTGCTATGAGTTTAATTATTGCGAAGAAGAATTAAGATACATGCAGATTCTCTAGAATAGTTGAGTCTCACACTTTCTCTGCGTAGCTAATTCACCAGAGTTCCCATAACTCTAGCTAAGAAGATTAACCGCTCATGTTTCTGCTAGAAACCATGATTATTAATGAAGAACACAAAATCAATTGCACAAGAATAAGATGAATAAACTCTAAAGTATTTAACTGAATAAAACCTTAAAATCTCAAGAACAATTGTAAAAGTATGTAATAATGTGTAATAACGCGTAACAAATCGTCACAACGCATCACCTCATAAAAGATAAACCCTATGGTATTTATAATATCTCAAAATAACATTAAAATCCTATTTAAAATGGGAAAGGTAAAGTTAAGCCGGCAGTCGGTACGACTGGGTCTTCACTCGTATCCTCATCTTACGAGTTGTACCTTGCCTTGTCATATCCGTTTCAGTGTCTGATCTACACAAGGCTTCAAATCTCTATTCAACATATGATTTCTTCTTATGAGTCGTACCTTAGTGTACGACTCGTGTCCTTCATCCATATTCACCTGGGACTTCTTCCTTTCCAAGTATTGAATGCTGGTTTGTATACGACATGCCTATATGAGTCTTACTCAAACTTCTAAATTGTATAGCTCTGATACTTCAACTCCTAGATAGTAGCTCAGGTTCTGTTATGCTCACGAATTCCGTATACGACTCGTACCCTGGCTTACGACTGGGTACTTGAGTCGTATATTCTTCATACTTGGTTTCTCAGTTTGGCTTTTGGTTCTATTATTCATACGATTCAGTATACGAGTCGTATGGATTGGTTACGACTCAGGTGCTAACTCGTATACTGATCAATGTTGGTCTTTTTCAAATCTTTTTGTTCTCTTTTCATTTAAGTATTGTTGTAGACCTGTTTTACCTATAATTCCTACCAAAGTGCATTATGTCCAACAAAACACCCTAAGTTCACACATAAACTCGCAGTTTTAAGCATCGAAAGTATCGTGTTCCCACACCACATCAATGGACGACCATCCACAAAAGATGCGACAGTACGTAGAAGTCAAAGCTTAGGACGGTGGAGGGGATGTATGGGGTAAAATTACTTAGAAAACTATAGCCGACTTGGGTCGCATATAATATGGGCCTTGAGGGTGTTGTCTCGAGAACAAGCTCGACCTAAGGAAATGACTACTCGGGCAAAAAATAGAAATGACCCAAGAGAACCAGCGATAACGATTTCATATAAAGAAACAACAACAAAGATGGTGTATTGGATTATTCAGGTGCATATGTGACTCTTGATTGAACCGTACCAGACACGCAATATTGGGCTGACATCCCCTAACGGCTCGAGGACAAGTGGATAAGGATCATTGGATGCAGTATTATGAGCTCAAAATAGTATCATTATCCCATAAAGGCCACTTCTGTACCCTATAAATATACACCCCATATCCCATTGTAAAACATTTGATTTTTGTTCATCTTTATCCATTAAGCAATAAAATATCTTTACCTTGATTCTTAAGCATTCAAAGTTTCCTTAACTTGTTTACTGCTTTTTCATTACTGCACTCGAGCTTGGTGGCATCTCACCCTCAATTGAAAAGGCCTAATACTCGGTTATTGTTACAGATTTGTTCCTAATATTTGCCTTATTTGATTTATTTGATCTTTCATTTATAATATTTATCTTTTTCCACACTTATACTTCTAATCGCAGTTAAGATTTTAACACATTCTCTTGACCCATCGACTAATTTAATTGTACCATAGTTATTATAAATTATACACGACCTCAACAACACAATTAGAGTTTAAAATCTAAAAACAAAAAGGATGGATTGTTATAGTTTCTCTAGAAAATAAATTTTCTAAGTGGTATTCTACATTCATTTCTCCTCCGGTCCTCCCCATTCCTCACCTACCCACCCACCTCTCCTAGTGATTGCATGAATTATATATTAATTCTCTTGTGACAATATCTTTTGTTCGGTTACAACAAATATCAAGTATTAATCTATACCCTATTAAAAGTGTGAAGTAACTTAGAAATGTTGTTTCTCCGCAATAGATAAAATCTTCTTTTAACTTGTTTTATTATTTACTTAATTTTGTAATGTTTAAATTGAAGAGCCATAAAATATATGGTAAGATTGTATTTAATTAGGAGTACAACTAATATGTTGAATTGAAAATTGAACAGGCTTAGGAAAAGAAGTGAAAGTTTTCATCCATAAATGCATGTACGCCCTTCATCTATAAAAGGCCATGGAATATATTAAAGCAAATAAAATAGATCCCTCTTTTCAAGTTTCTTTATTTCCTTCCGTCTCTTGTATTGTTCTTTTTATTTTATTCATTTTCCTGTTCCATAGAGTAATGTTGAACATGAACTTGGTAAGCTATTACCTTTCTCATTTTCTTTTCATCAATTAGTTTTATATAATTTTAGCATTCTTTGGTATTTTAATGAATTATATAATTATAAGTACATGCAATATAAGTACTTGCATGTATTTATGCTTAATAGTGTAGATCGGTGTTTTATTTCTTTTTTTTTTTTTTTTTAAATTACATCTTGTATTGTGTCGTGTGTCAACAATTTTCTTGTCATGTTGTCCTTCAAAATCAATTAATCATGTATACGTGAATTTGAGATTTGATTTATCTTTGAAACTAAAAGATATTTGTGTGACTAAAATTCAAGATTCATGTATCTTAGATACAATTTGTTGATGCAAATAGCCACCCCCCTTCATTAAAATACTTTCTAATAGATAAAATTATTATTTATTATTTTTTAAAATTATATTTAAGTATTTTTATAGTTAAAAAGTAAACACTTTTAAACCTAAAATTATATGGAAAGAATCACAAGAAAATAAATACCGTGTTAATCAAAGTAAAAGTAATATGGAATAACTACCCTGTTGATTAACAGGGTCTTTGAGCCCGATATGGAATAACTCACGTTGATCCCTTTTTTTTTTTTTTTTTGAAGAAAAAGTTATTCCTTCTCAAAAGTGAATAGAATTAAAGAGCTGTCACGCCACGAATAACGAATTGTGCGGGCGCCTACGTTATTCTAAGTAGCTAGAAAATTTTTTATTATTCAATAAAAAATATGCGGAAGACTTCTATTTTTAATAGAATACTAGATTAAATATAATAAAGTAAATTAAATATCAATAAATAAATTTTTCAAAAACTTCTGACAACCGTTTTTCACTATCCCAAGATCTATTACAGAATAGACTGATAATAAAATAAATAGCAAAAAGACTCTAACATCTGCTAGGAAATTAGTGCAAAAGCTAGTGCTAAATATCACTATCCATCTAGTAACTGCAAACTAACCTGCACCTAGTCTATACTCCAAGAATGAATGTATAAGAGTAGAGTCAGTACAAACGCACATACTGATAGGCATCATCGGTCGACTAGTGTTAGTCCACATTATCATAAAGTAGAATCAAAGAAAAAAAATCATGACATCTTAAATAGAGTATAATTCAACAAAGGTTGTAATGTCATTATAACACTTTGCCTATATAATTTACAATTTTCTAACTCTATAATGTGATTATATTCACCACTAGCATAGTCCAGCCTCATTAATTCAAACTATTCACCATAATCAGCACAACCATCACTATCACCCCTTTATTCGCATTACCTCTACCATTAACCACATCTATAGGATCAACCTAGTAATTATAGACAACTCATACTAAACTCTTGAGCTAACAACCAATTACTTTCTTATAACAATAAAAATAATAAATAGCAATCAAGTAAGCCACGATTACATCAAGTATAAATGATGCAAGTCGACCAACATATAACAAGTAAGCACAGAGCTTCACTTTCTAAGTACATGTCACACAATCAATTTCAAGGATATAATCAAGTAGGGAATACAAGTCAACTCACATCTCAGTAAAATAAAATCTCAGTAAAATACACAAGAGAACTCAAGTCTCGTTAGAAAATCTTATAGCTACTAAAGGAGAAGCATTAATTCAATTATTGAAACTTCGAGATCATTTCTTTGAGATTATTCATTATATTAGATCACTTCATTATTAGTTTCTTTATTATTATTACCATGCCATCTTGCTTGTGACACCCGATATAATCTCTTCTCACAGCAATATAGGAATTTAATATTGATCACATTGCTTGAGAAATTAATAAGGTAGCAATACTGGAATTTAATGTCGACCACATTACTTGAGAAATCGATGAGATAGCAATATGAGAATTTAACATCTGTCACATTGCCTGAGAAATCAATAAGGTAGCAATACCAATATTTAACGTCGGCCACATTATTTGAGAAATCAATAAGGTAGCAATATTTAATGTTGATCACATTGCTACTAACAATCTTTCCACTTTTCAGTTCTTAATAAATATTCATCTTTCACTTTTCAACCTGTATGAAAGTATATCACAAGTCTTCTTTACTCAAGTCATTCTTTTCAATCACATTATCATTATGGATCAAGATCTTTTATTATCAATATTTTGGATTTCTCACGGACATTATTTCAACAACTCATCATGACCATCAACAAGTCATTCATGGCATCAATTCAAGGAGTTATCATTATCAAACATGCCTCTCATAGGTACAATTTAATAAATCATCATTATCACCAATTTAGCCTCTCATGGACAACTAATAGATAAAGTATGTTTATCAATACCAAGTCAAAAATGTCATAAAATAAATCATAATGCAACATTTAAGCATACATGTCACTATTGGAGCCCTCATTACTTATTATTTAATTATCACTACCTCCTTAAATATCATAACTTGGGCTCTGACATCACCACTCATAACTAGCACATTCAAGTCTATCATTATTCTCTACCTCTCTCCATATAATACAATGTTCACAGTAATTCAAGTCATCTATTTCTTAGATATTACCATGCTCATCAGTATTCGGCCTTAACATAATTCTCCTCATCACATTATTACACAATACATACAACTTAATACATTTGTAACTCAACTAGATTCATCACTAGAACAACTCAATAACATCACAATTGTGTACTTTATCCACAAATAATTCTCTTTCGGGTATATAACATATAGCATCATGGAAGTAACACATAAAGCAATTTTATATATTTTTATCTACCTCAACTTCATGCCCAGGGACCTAGACATGCTTTCTACCATCAATTCTACGTTATGAAAATATGAAGTAACATGACATTCTACTCATTAAACCTAGTCTACCTAGATACCAAACTTTTGAAAGAAGAAAGCCGCATCAAGGATGGTGTTTTCTTTCCTTCATGACTTGAAATAATCAATCATCTTAAAATCAAATAATTATAAGAGTAATTAAATAATTACTCTATAAAAAAATATCTTGGGGATTCAACCCCACTAATTCTATCCTTAATTCAAGATCTATATCATTCTCCAAGGTCAATTAACCATTAACTAGTTCTTCAAACTTAATCCATATCTATTAATAGAGTTTTTATACTAAAGGTCTCATCTTTATGAAACTCAAGGTTCCTAACCATCAAAATTCATAATCTAGTTTACCGGATTCATGTTAAGAATCATTAATTTATAATCTAGAATTAGCTCTAGGTGATATTAAGAACACCCATATGTTTCTCCCCAAAATCCACCATTAAAGGTCATTCTTAGGATTCTAATATGTTAATGAATTAAAAGATAAAGAAAATGATGGAAAAATTTACCTCAATGAAGAACTTTCACCCTGCACCTTGGGAATTCACTTCTTTAGAGTTGAGGAATGAAGTTTTGGGGTTTTGGACGTGAAAATAGACTAAAACTGATTTAAATACCACTAGAGTTCGCACTACAATGAAATTTTTATTTCAGTCGGATAATGTTCAGTAAAATGGTCATAACTTTTTAATCCGAACTGAAATTGACGAATAATTTGTTTATTGGAAAGAGGACTCAGAGAACTTGAATTTGATAGGACATAGGTCATGTAACTCCTTATATTCTAGGAGATGTGGTTGTTTGAAGTTGATTCTAGTAGAAACCTATATTGAAACTCTATTGCTAAGAAAGTTTTCAACTTAACTTTGTGCTAGGAACATTGTACAACCTTAATTCATACCTAAAGAACCTCCAAACTAAAGGATTGATACTAGTACTCATAAATAGTTAAATTCACCAGACTCGAGTTTATCCAGACACATTGAAAGGCTTAAAATTTCATCGGAAAGCTTAAGATGACACAAACAAAATGATGACTATTTTGGATTCAAGTTAATATTGATGAAAAAAAAATATGTTTTTTCATGAATTTACCGCAAATAATTTAGTAATGACAGAACGGATCATTACAAGAGTCCTAAAATATATGGACAAAAAATATATGATAATTAGAGCTATTAAGGAGTCCTAAAATATATGATAAGAAAAGATATATGGTTAGAGTTAGGATTCTTTTAATCAGCTGATTAGTATTAAAAGTCGAGATTTGTAGCTAAAAAATCATGTATCTCAGATACAGTTTGTCAATGCAAATATCGATACTTTAGAGGATGAGGAAGAATACTACGAAGAAAATTGAAGTGAATGTTGATCACATATAATACTTTTATTTTAAACTTGGGAAAAGGCATCGTTTCCACCCCAAACTATACCCGAAAAGTCGAAGACACATCTAAACTATATTAGTGACTTATTACACACCTAAACTATAAAAAAGTGAAACTATTTACACCCTGTCAGGCTACCACCACTTGCATATGGTGTAGTGTTTTACACGCGCTGCCACGTCAGCACCACATCAGTAAAAAGTATCACTTTTTTATAGTTAAGGTGTGTAATAGGTCACTTATATAGTTTAGATGTGGATTCGACTTTTCGACTATAGTTTGGGGTGGAAACAATGCCTTTTTCCTTAATGTTTTTAGCTGTTTACTTTTGTTATTTAATAGGCTGGATGTGCCTAAAATAAGTGTAACACACGCGCCTTAGAATGGGGGTCGCGGAGAGATAATAATATCACTTTCATATAGTTAAAGTGTGTAATAGGTCACTTATATAATTTAGATGTGGCTTAGACTTTTCTTGTATAGTATAGGGTGGAAATGATGTCTTTTTTTTTAAACTTTGAATTGGTACATGTAATCACTTGTTTAACCATGTGTATATTAATGTTATATAAAAATGTTTCTTCATATAATTAGTAGTTTTTTTTTAATTAGGTGGTTCCTTGTGAAGAATTGGCCAAAGCATGAGACGTTGATATATCTTGTCATTATTAGGTACTTAATCAGAAAAAACAAGTCTCAAAATTTTAGCTATCAAAAACTTAAATTTGAAATATACATTGTACAAAAATGTCTTGAATAGCAAAAAGAATGATATTAGGACTAATGGTATTTTCTTCAATCAACATTA
This sequence comes from Capsicum annuum, assembly GCF_002878395.1. Lineage (NCBI taxonomy): Eukaryota > Viridiplantae > Streptophyta > Magnoliopsida > Solanales > Solanaceae > Capsicum > Capsicum annuum. The sequence goes on from NW_025887196.1 coordinate 10,279, forward strand.
AAATGTGATGTGCAATAGTGTATTACAGGAGTCTTTTAAGTTTTAGCAAAACTGAAAATAGGTTTGTATCTTTTTCGGGCAATAATTTTGATTTTGTTCACAAAATATTAACCTGCCATAATTTATATTTAATGGGGGATATACACGTGAGACACGTAGATAAGAGAATATTACTCCCTCCGTTTCATTTTAGTTGGTCATTTTCCTCAAAATATTTGTTTCAATTCAGTTGTCCTATTGATGAAATCAAGAGGATTTTAATTTCTAATAATATCTTTATCATTAAATGACTAAACAAGTTGTATATATTCAAATTTATATTTTCAAAGCATAATTAATAAGACTAATTTGGTAAAATAGACTACTAATAAATATTTTTCTTAATGGGTGTGCCAAGTAGGGCTGGACATATTTTGGTTTGAACCAAAAAAATCAAAAACCGAACCGAAATTTAATTTTGGTTTAGTTTTTTAATTTTTTGGATTGGTTTCGATTTCAAGTTTAAGAAATTTGGTTAAACGGTTTGGTATTTGAATTTTTTTAAAAAAAAATCGAATAAACTGAAAAACCAAAATTATATAAATAATATATTATAATTTATATATATATTTTATTATATATGTAAATATACTAAAAATATAATATAATCTGATATAACATATAAATATATAAATTATAATCATCTAGTAACCCTAAATCCTAATATACTGTGTTGCTTTAGCCCCTAACATTAACGTGAAGGCTGTAGCGGCGCTCAACTATCCTCAGTTTATCAGTTCATTTGAAATTTCAACATCGCCAACGACAGTCAGCAATCGTTTGCTCAGTTCATCACTGTCATCGGCAGTCGCTGCCGAGTGTGGCCACTATCGTCACGCCAACGACGATAACTCAACGAGGTCGATATTTATGATTATTTCATGCGTGTTGAATTAATTATATTTGAGAATTAAAAATAGGTTTGAAAAAAAGATTATTTTTCTTGAAAAAAATCACCAATTTTAAATGCTCACTACTTAAATCGTTAAAACCAAAATAAAAATTAAAAATATCCGAACCAAATTTGTAAAAATCGAACCAAACCGAAATAACTTTGGTTTGGTTATGGTTGTCATTTTCGTCAATCCAAAAATCGAAAAACCGAATCGATATTCAACAATCAAACAGAACAAACTGAATGCCCACCCCTAGTGCCAAGTCTATAGGGGGCAACTAATACAAAACGAAGGGAGTATTAAAACTATGAAGCTCCTAGCAAAATATTCTTTTTAACTCTTTATAAGTAGATCTCACATTAGAAACAATAGTCAATTAATTATTTCCTACTATTTAGGACTTGAAAGTTTGTTAAGATTGTTGGAGCTGCACATAAAACATCGAAAGTCGAATTACCGAATCGAATCAAATTAAAAAATTTGATAATTCGATAATTGATATGTTATTTGGAGTAAAATTTTATCATTTCGGTATTCAAAATTGGGTTTGTTACAAGATATTAATATCATTTGGTATTTACTATTTACTAAATACCGATATTATATATATATATATATATAATATTAAAGTGTGAAGGGCCTTAGAGTCCATCATTAAAAGTCTTTGCTTTAGAATAAATTGTCTTTTTACTATTTTTTCTAATATTTCAGAGTTGAAAATTATTTAAATATATTTAGAAAAAATCTTCTATTTTCACCTTGAACTATACGTGAAAAGGCTGAGACACACCCGAACTTTAGGAGGGTCTTATTACCCCTGGACTAATTAAAATCGTATTTTTGACAACCTTAATGCCTACGTGGCACACACGTGTGTCTACGTGGATCCTTCAGTGTGTTATGCCACGTATGTGTCACATAGGCACTAAGGTTATCAAAAATATGATTTTAATTAGTTCAGGGGGTGATAGGACCCTCATAAAGTTCGGGTATGTCTCAGCCTTTTCGCATATAGTTCAAGGTGGAAATAGAGTATTTTCTTATATATTTATGGTAAACATTTTCCTTATTAGAAGTCACCAGAATTAATGACAACTAATATTTTTCCATTAGTTTAATAATTCTAAATCAACTAATTTGATTTTAAGAAGATTTGTAAAATCTAGAAATAAGTATAAAAGTGCTAGAATAAGAAAAATTTAAGGAGTACCAAGATTTTTAAAGTTTTAAGTACGTAATAAGAATGTAATCAATGATTTTGTAAAGATTTGACATTATAAACAATGAAAGATTTTAAATATAAATGGAAAAAAAAATAATTGTACCATAAATATGGTTCAAATCAATGCATCTCTCTTAGCCTCTAGTAGTAATGGAAAGAGGTACTGCATTGCAAACGCAAAAGTAATGATCCATCAACCACTTAGAACTTCTGGTGAAAAAATATATATGTGTTTATACTAAAATATACTAGTTTACGTACCCATGCGATGCGCAGATAATATAAAAGTATTATTTTTAATAGTTTCATATAGTAGTATCTTGTTAAACTTAAAAAATAGTTCAACCATCATATTTTTTCTCAAAAAAATTCCTCGTCCTCCCCCCTCCCCCCTCCCCAAACCTCAAGCGCTAAATAAATCAATATAAGTAAAAAAAATAATTAAATCAAAAAAAAAAAAATTATCTTTCTGATTTTTCTTAATTATACTACTCACAATTTAAAGATATTAGATTGTTAATATTCCTCTCTCAACCTCCCCCTCCCCACCTCCACCTCTAATTAAATTTATGCAAGTAAAAAACAATTACGTAATTGTGAAAAACTTTTATCTTTCATATTTTTCTTTATTATATTCTTCATGATTTAAAAATATTAGATTGTTAAATTGATATTTGTTATTTTTCAATTTTTATTCTGGTGTTCACTTCTCTTTAGTTTAAAATTTATAAATAGTAATATTTATACTATATAATTACGCCATTATTTCTCAAATTAGTTCAGAATTCCACCACTCCCACCCCCTTCTCTTGGTATACATTATTTTACTAGTGTATTTTAATTATTTTATTTTTCTTTAATTTAACTTTGAATTATTATTTTTCCTTTTTTGACATACAAATAGTTGAGTTTTCTTCTCTCTCATCTCATAATAGAAATTAGATTAGAAGAAAAATCCAAAATAAACTAATATGTTAGAAATGATTATGATTTAAATTGAAGTTAAACACTTTTACCTTTACCGAAATATAATTTTAAACCATATTCAACTGTAAAAGTAAATTCAAAAAAGTATTAACTTGTCCTGAGAATTTAAATAAATTATAATGCACTAAATTTCTGGAATATGAATTTTAAAGAAAAAAATTCATGAGTTCATTATATGAAAAAAGAATTTAGATGTGTAACAGTATAAATCATATTTAATTATGATATAAGCTACATAATTAAAAATTTACTATCTTAGTTTATGACTAAATATTTACCTTTCTCAATTAAAAAATAAGCTATTAAAATTACCAACATGAGAAACTATCAATATAAAAATTTGAGTTGTTGCTTGAGTTTTAGTCATCACAACTTTTCTTTTTTATTTTATATTTTAAAATATTAACTCTTGTATGTAATATTATCCATAGATTTACCTTTCTTATCAAATGTCAATGATTCTATCTCAAATTCAAATAAAAATAGATAAGCTATTACAACTTAGATTTTTTATCTAGTAGTTAAAATTAATTAAATCTGATTTACATATTTAGATAGTAAAAAACCATTGAAGATAAATTTCTTTAAAAGTAATTATAGAATAATCATGTAACTTTGGAATGCGATGTTCAAAAAATGACAGAAAGAAAAAATATTTTTTAATTTGCTTACCTATATTATATCTATTGCTTATTATATTGCGAAGCAATTTATATTAAATCATCATTCAACTCATATTATTGTCCATTACTTACTTTTTATTCTTTATGTTTTAATTTATGTGACACATTTCGAATTTATAAGACTCTCTTTGAAAGTAAATCTTGTCATATATTTTTAAATATCTTGAATTATCAATTACTATGACTTATAGTATTTGTTTAACACAATTTTTATATATATTCAAATTTTGTTTCATAAAACATAAAGATTCTATGCCCAAATTTTCGATCAAAATTAAACTATCTGACTCTTTAAATCTGAACAGTGTCACATAATTAAGACAGACAAAAGAATAACATGTAAATAAATAGAGATGGCAAGCTATGGAAACTTGGGGCTTTGAGCTAAAAGTGACAAAAGAGTTTGAAAATAAGGTGTAGGTGACTCAAATCTTAATAATTGAATGGATGTGACAATTACTTTATTATGGATTAAGAAAGTTGGAAAAATTTGAAAATAATCCACAAATTTTTAAATTTACACTTTGATCCAAATGTTAGTTAATATAACGGAAAACGAAGGGAAAAAAGGCATGTTTCTCTCTCTTCTCGTCCATTGTTGTTTTCTCTCTCTTTGCAATTTTTGTTGTTCATTGTTGTTGCTGCTTTATTCATTATCTTCTGCTTCATTATCATCATCATCGTCTTCTTGTCGGCCATTGTTTTTTTTTACTGCTACTGCTGCTACTTTACTTGACCAATTTTTTAGGTGAAATTTTACTTCGTACATCATTTGGTACTTTGACATTACTTCATAGGTGACTTTGGTAAGTAAAATTATAATTTTTAGTTGAATTTATCATCTAGGTACACTGCTACTGTTGTTTTTCAATAATTGATAGAACCCATTCATGAATACAACATAAGAGCCCACAATTAAACAAATCACTCAGTCTGTTGCAATAGATACATATTCTGTTACAACAGAAGACTCATATGTTGGATTCATATTTATGGTTCTATAGTGACCGTAACATGAATCAAACAGATGGTTAATCTGTTGCAATAGCTGTGTTATCTGTTGTAACAGATAATTATTCTATTATATCAGATAATTATCTGTTACAACAGATGAGAAATCTATTAAAATAGAATATTTATCTGTTACAACAGACTATTTATCTGTTGCAACAGATATTTATCCTGCTGCAACATATGAGTAATCTGTTTGGAACAACATAATATAGCTCCTGCCACAAACCCAACAGATAACTCATTTGTTTCAACTCTTGCTATTGATACTGGATTCAAATTATTTCTTAATCAACGACAAGTTTGTTGAGAAGAAGGAATAGACGGAATGAAAATTAAATAAGAATTAAAACGTCAAAGTCGATCAAACATAAATTTTTTTAGTAAACAAAAACAAATAAAAATACATAGCCTAAAAGGAAAAAAAAATTCCTTCATGAGGTAGGGGGTTGAGGTCTGGCGATACACCACCCTCCTCAGATCCCACTTATAGGATTATACTGGGTATGTTGTACTTTTTATTTGATCAACTTTAATAATTTACTAAGTGCTTCATTAATATGATCTAATAGAGGTCACTACTTGAGTATTAATGTATGCATTGGGTCAAGTTTTAAGTTTCAACTCTTGCTATTGCTACAGAATTTAAATTATTCATTAAGCATCAACATGTTTATTGAGAAGAAGAAATAGACAAAATAAAAATTAAAACATCAAAGTCGATCAAGCAGAAAATTTTATTAAACAAAAACAAATAAAAATACCTAGGCTAAAGAAAATAATCTAATTATTATTATTATCATTATTGTCAGCCGGTCAATCTTTAACCGGCATCAGCAGTGCCCTCCTCACCCTCCGGATCTCCCGGAGCATCCTGGCTCTTATTGCAGACAACTCCCATTAAAGGTCATGAACCTGAGTTTGAAGCTACCGCACGGTGTCTTGTAAAGTAGCAACGTTCCGCACTGGATCAGACATATCTAGAACACGAATGAATTAACAAAAACATTAAAACAAAAGTAAAGAAAAAAATCTAAAGATAATACAACGTACACTACCAATTGGGTATATTTATACAGAAAGCAAGAAAAAAATTTACCTGAGTCAGGAAAGAGAAAGTGGTTGAAGGTTTAATATGAAAGCCAAGATGCAAGAAATAAATTTAGTAGAATGAATGAGTAAGGAGAGACATTTATAGAGGATTGAATTTGAATGAGTTAGGCAAAAAGGTGTGACTGTTCACCTCCATTTATTAATTACATACAAATTGGTAACTTTTTAATTACTTTGAAAATTTATGACTTGATTAAATGAAGCTTCCGACTGACTTTTTGATTATTATGATAAGTCATGACTTTTCTGCTTATTATTATTAATTAGTTCTTTTCAGTAACTATTTTTATTGAGTTGTGGCAACAGATTTTATATTTGTTGCATTAGATAACACATCTGCGACAACAGATATACCATTTGTTGCATCAGATAACCCATCCGCGACAACAAATATACAATCTATTGCAACAAATCGACAACCTGTTGCATCAAATAATCTATCTGTTACAACATATAATCTATCTTTTTTAATAATCATCATATCATTAATTCAAAATTTTATTATATAAATTTAAAAAACAGATTGAAAAACAAAAATAACGAAAAGTCACTACTAGTCGTCTATTTTATATTAATATCAATTATTCAAATTAAATAATTATTTTTTATGGTTATAAATTGTTTATCATTTATTTTCGTACTTTTTTCTGTGAAAAGAAATGACTTAATAAATCAAGCTGGTGAGTTTTTTATTATTGTGACAAGTCATAACTTTTCAACTTATTATTATTAATTAGTTTTTAAATTTAGATAACCTTTTTCTCAATTAAAAAATTGAAGACACCTTTTCAATAACCATTTTTTTAATAAAATAATAACCATTTTATTGAGTTGTGGCAATAGATTGTATATCTGTTGCATCAGATAACCCATCTGTAGCAACAGATATATCATCTGTTGTAATAAATAGACAATCTGTTTTAGGAGCTTTTTTGATTTCTTCTAACAGCTGATTCATCAGTCGCAACAGATGAAAAATTTGGTGCATCAGCAACATTGAATGTGTTAGACAAAAAGTCACGACTGTTTGCCTTTTTTTTAACAATCATCATATACCTTAATTAATCTAATGTTGTGATTTTTTTTATTATATAATAAATAAATAAAAGATTTAAAAATAAAAATGGTGAAAATTCATGATCAGTTATTAAAATTAAATAACTGTTCTCTTACAGTTATAAATTGTGTTTATCATTTATTTCCTTATTATTTATTTACGAATCATTTTTCATATTAAATAATCAAAAAGCCATGACTTTTCATCCTCTCAATAACAATAACCTTTTTTTATTAATAACCATGTGTTGCAACATATGATCCATCTGTCACCACAGATTAACCACCTGTTGCAACATATGGTTCATTGATTGCCACAAATGCTCAATCTCTACCTCCAACCATCGATATGTTGAGAATAAGGAATAGACAGATGAAAATTAAATATTAAATAAGAATTAAAAATTCAAAGTCGACCAAACATAGATTTTTGAATCCATTATATACAAATATATACAATAAAAAAAGATACCCTTGGGTAGATCCGATATAAAAAAATAAAATACAAACGTTCAAAAAAAACATAACCTAACTATTATTACTATTATTATTATTATTATCATTATTATTAATAGTATTAGTATTATTATTACTGTCAACCGGTCAATCGTCATCCGATAGCAGCAAGGCCTTCCTCAGCCTTGCTCTAAAGTCGCCCGACTCCCTCCGGAGTTCATGAATCTGTCTTTCAAGTTCCCGCAAGGACTTGAGATGAATCACCTTGTACAAATCTGGATCAACCATATCTAGAAGTGGAGTAGAATGAACGACTAAGGAGGGACCTATTTATAAAGGATTAAATTCAAATGGGTTAGTCAAAAAGCCATGACTGTTGTTCACATCTTTTTAAATAAAACTGGTGACTTTTCAAATTATGTAAATTAGAAAAATAGATCTAATACAATATTTTATCTTTATTGTATTTCAGAAAGAAAAAAATTACTTTAAAATAAATCTAACAGATTGGTAATCTGTTGCAAAATATATTCTATCTGTTTGATAATTTACAACATATTAACAATCTGTTGTGACAAATGAATATATCTATTTGATTTTTTCAACAGATAAGTCATATGTTGCAGCAGATTGATCATCTGTCATAATAGATATCTATAATTGTTTGATAATTTTAACAGATGTGTCATCTGTTACAACAGGTCAGTTATCTGTTTATTCAAATTAAGCCATAGATGGGCTAGAAATAATAAGGTGTATGCAGATGGATGATCCACTTTCATGTGTGGGAGTTATGTATTACTGATAAGGTCATCGGGACAACATACAAAAAGTATAATGTTTTTGTGAATGTAGTTTTTAGCTGATTAGGCACTGATCATTCAAATAAGATCCTGCAATGTACAGTTAAGTTTGATAGGTTCGAATTGATAAGGCCGAGGGGCCCATGAAGATGGTGCTGATACCTTATTACGAATTACTGATGGTTGTTACTCATGTTTATGTATGTCAAGTTTTGAGAAGGGATCAATATTTGGTCTCATTGTAGAGATCCAATAGTTATTGGACTTAATTTTAAGTGTGCATTGGACTTTGAGAAGGCCTTCAAAGTCTCGCACTACATAAAAAAGAACGGAAAACCAATAGAAATTCCCCTGGCCCAAATTTATATGGAAGGGTTGTTCGAGAAGATAATTATATGCCAGAAGGAGCCAAAGGAGAATGCCTGTGAGAGAAAGGGGGGTTGATGAAAGACTATACATCTGAGATCTAATTAAAGAGAAAACATAGGGTAACAAAGAACTTCTAGCGAATCTGGTAGATGAAACTGAATTAAAACATGAGAAATCTGAATCAAGTGCAAATATGAAAGTGTATCCAGCAATGTAAATTCGTCTCTTGTCTCTCTCAAAGAAAAATAATGCAAATGGACACTTTGCTAGGGAGCTGCGACTAGGAAGCATGGTCGAAATGATCACCTAGATAAAAATAACAAAACACCAAGAAAGCAGCTTTGCAGGCACCAAGGGTTGAAATATGTTTAGTAAGTCAAGAAAACTTGCGCCAAGAACAACTGAAGTTAAAATAAGAAATCTAAGCGAAGGAGGCAAATAATGAATTTTAAATTACATCTCATGCCTTCTTGTTTGTGGCTCCGATTAGGTCCACCGTTATTGACCTGATCGGAACCACAAACAAGATTGAAAGGAAAATTGAGTATCATTACTTCCTTAGCAATATCTAATATGGATATAAATTGATTTTATTTTCTTGCCTTAGCATGCTTTTAACATATCTTGGAGAAGATTAGATGCTTCTTGTAGTATGTAAATCTTGATAATTTCTTGCCTCCAGCTTGCTGATTTGGTATTCAAGCTAGCCATTGCCATCGTTAACGTCAGTTTAGAGTTCTTGGTCTTTTGTGAGCTCATTAACAAGGGACACTTCCTTCAAAGTTGTGGCATTGTAAAAGGCCTTCAGAAAGCTTCCAAAAAACTTTCTTCAAAAGGCTTAAATAATACATGAAGGATCGCTATGTTTGTTTTAGGTTAATGTGTTGATGCACACTCAAGCAGTGGTCCAAATAGGATAATGTTCAACTATTAGGACCATTTATTGAGTGTGCATCAACACGTTTACCTAAGATAAACATAGCAACCCATCATGTATCATTTAAGACTTTTGAAGAAAGTGTTCTGGAAGCCTTCTGAAGGCCTTTTACAATGCCACAACTTCGAAGGAAGTATTCCTCATTGACAAGCTCACAAAAGATGAAGAACTCTACACTGACCTCAATGACAGCAACAACAGGCTTGAATACCGAATCAGCAAGCTGGAGGCAAGCATGAAAATTATATAGATTCACATACTACAAGAAGCATTTGATCTTCTCCAAGATATGTTGAAAGCATGCTAAGGTAAGAAAAAACAATCAATTATATCCATATTGCATATTGCTAAGGAAGTAATAATACTTAATCTACCTTTTAATCTTGTTTGCGGTTTAGATCTCGTCAAAAGCAGTGGACCTAATTGGAACCACAAACAAGAAGGCATGGGATGCAATTTAAAATTCAGAAATTGCCTCCTTCGCTTAGATTTCTTATTTTAACTTCAGCTGTTCTTGGAGCAAGTTTTCTCAACTTACTGTTCATCATTTCAACCCTCGGTGCCCGCAAAGCTGCTTTCTTGGTGTTCTACTATTTTTATGTGGGTGATCATTCCGACCATGCTATCTAGTTGCAGCTCCCTTGCAAAGTGCCCATGTGCACTATTTTTCTTTGAGAGAGATAACAGATGGATTTTTCATTACTGGATACACTTTTATCTTTGCACTTGATTCAGATTTCTCATGTTCTAATTCAGTTTTATAGGCCAGATTCGGTAGAAGTTCCTTGCTACCCTATGTTTTCTTTTTGATTAACTCTCAGATGATATATTCTTTCATCAACCCCCTATTTTTCCTCAGAAGTATTCTCCTACCATGCCTTGTGGCGTATAATCATCACCCCGAGCAACCTAACTATATAAATTTGGGCTAGAATAATAACTATATTGCTTTATGTTCTTGGTTTAAGCAGTGGGAGGCTTCGAAGGCCATCTCAGTGTCTAATGCGCCCTAAAAGTTAGTCCAATCGCAATTGAATCTTTTTACAATGCTACCAAAACTTGATCCCTTCACTATTCTTGAACATAAACATGAGCAACAACCAATATTAAATATTAACAGGGTATCAAAACCATATTTATGGTCCCTCGGCCTTATCAGTTCGGACCTATTAAATCTAATTGTAAAATTGCAGATATCTTGTTTGAATGATCAATGACTAATCGATAAAAAACAAACTTCATAAAATCAGTGTACTCTATGTGTGTTTTCACGATAACATTATCAGTAATATATACCTCCCAGGTTCCATCTGCAAACAACTTATTCCTTTAAACTCATCTTTACTGTAGCCTCTTGTGTTGATCGGACAAAAGTTGATCAAATTTCAGTTCCTTATATCTACAAAGAAGAGGAAAAATATTAATGTCAAACAAGAGAAGAGCAGAAAGAACATTATTCATCTATTGAAACAGATATGAAGTCTGTTGCAACAGATGTGGAGTTTGTTAAAATACATCAAACCACCTTGATAGTGGTTTGATTTGTTCCAACACTTGCTCCATCTGTTGCAACATCAACAACAACATCAACTACAAAGAAACTACATCAACAACATCATTTGTTCTAACACTATCAACAACAACATCAACAATAAAGAAGGAACATCCTTTGTTCCAACACCATTATCAACACCACACCACAAGTTCCAACAACACCAACCCCATCACCACCAATAATAACAACATCAACAACAAAAGAAACAAACAAAATACATACAAAAAAGGGTACTGCCAACAAGGCTTTTAAAATTCTCCCAACAAATGACTTTTTTCATATATTTTAATAAAAATAATGATTCGTTTGTTCAAGACTTAAAAGTTCCTTCAATTTTTTTTAAATAAATATCATATAGGTAAAGGGTAATTAAATAAAAAAAAATAGATGTAAATAACTTGCAAAGAATAATATGCGAATGAAAGAACAATAGTAAACCATACTCGCAATATCAAAAACAAGGAGATCAAAACAACAATTTCAGTCGATGAAAGATATAGATCGATTTAGATCCGAAAGGATCTTTTTGAGAAAGAGGAGAGAAAAGAGAGAAAAAAGGAGATGGTTGTGATAACCTAAAGAGGAGAGAAAGAAAAAGATAGAGATGAATAAATTTAGGATTGAAGGATAGATAATACTAAACATTGGTTTAAATATTCATTAATAACTTGAGGGGCACGAGGAAGACGGGTGATATTGAAAAGACAAGACTAGACTACCTAATGAGATTTTTGAGTTATCCAAGAAATATTTTTTACCTCCTTTACTAGTACTTACTATTTTTTCTATCTATCTTTTTCATCTTTTGGATAGAAAATTGCTTTAAGATATAAAAAATGATTTACAAAAAGATGTGTCATCTGTTGCAACAGATATAAATATCTGTTTGAAAATTTCCAATAGCTCAGTCATCTATCACAACAGATGAAAATGTCTATTGATAATTAAATTAGGTATGTCATCTGTTGCAATAGATATAAATATCTGTTTGAAAATTTTCAATAGCTCAATCATCTGTCATAATAGATGCAAAAGTTTATTTGATAATTTAATCAGATATGACATCTATTGCAACAGATATTAATATCTATTTGAAAATTTCCAACAGCTCAATCGTCTGTTGCAACAGATTTATTTACAATTGATTTAGATAGAACTAGGGATGAGTACATAGGGTGAACTACAACTTTAATTGAGTCTTTTCGATTACTTGATATTGGTATTTTCATTTCTCCTGACCCGAGTCAGATTCATCGATCGATCACTCTGAGTCAAAATATTTTGTATTAACTTATTATTGAGATAATACCTAAATTAATTTATATAAAACTAGGGATGAGTACATAGGGTGAACTATAACTTCAATTGAGTCTTTGCGATTGCATGATGTTAGTATTGTGTTCCTCCCGGCCCGAGTCGGAATCGTCGATCGATCACTCTGAGTCAAAATATTTCGTATTAACTTATTCTTAAGCTAATACCTAAATTGATTTATATAGAACTAGGTATGAGTACATAGGGTGAACTACAACTTTAATTGAGTCTTTGCAATTACATGATGTTGGTAATACATTTCTCTCGACCCGAGTCGAAATCGTCGATTGATCACTCTGAGTTGAAATATTGTGTATTAACTTATTATTGAGATAATACCTAAATTAATTTAGATAGAACTAGGGATGAGTACATAGAGTGAACTACAACTTCAATTGAGTCTTTGTGATTGCATAATATTGGTATTGCGTTTCTCCCAATTCGAGTCAGAGTCGTCGATTAATCACTCTAAGTCAAAACGTTTCATATTAAGTTATTATTGATTAACAACAACAGACCCAGTGTATTCCCACAAAGTGGGGTCTGGGGAGGGTAAAATGTATGCAGTCTATACCGCTACCTCAGAGGAAGTAGAGAGGCTATTTTCAATAGACCTCCAGCTCAAGATAGAGAATAGTATACCAAGGTTGTAATAAAACATGAAACAGGATGGATAGCCTAACAAAAATAAGAGATAAGAAATAATAACAATTTATATCAGAGAAATAGGAAATAAGAGAAATACGAACAATATGAAATATGAAAAGAAAAACGGATACCCCTGTAGTAGTAACATACACTCACAGACCTAATTCACGACCTCCACACCTTCCTGTCTAGGATCATGTCCACAGTAAGCTGAAGTAACTCCATGTCATGCCTAATCACCTCCTTCCAGTATTTCTTTGGACTACCTCTACTCCTCCTAAAGCTATCCAAAGCTAGCCTCTCACACCTCTAAACTGGGGCATCCGTGCCCCTCCTTATTACATGCCCAAACCATCTCAACCTTCCTTCTCACATCTTGTCCTCCACTAAAGTCACTCCCACCTTCTTACAGATAATCTCATTCCTAACTTTATCCCCTCTAGTAAGGCCACACATCCAATGCAACATTCTTATTTCTGCCATCTTCAGTCTTTGAATATGGGGGTTCTTGACTGTCCAATAATCCACTCTATACAGCATGGCCGAACGAACTGCCACTCTATAGAATTTTCCTTTAATCTTAAGAGGCATCTTCTTATGGCACAACACTCCTGAGGCTAGCCTCCACTTCATCCAACCTGCGCCAATACATTTAAAGACATCCTCATTAGTCTTGCCATTTCCCTGAATCATAGACCCAAGATACTTAAAACTATCCTTCTTACAAATATCTTGAGAGTCCAACCTCACCACCACACCATCCTCCTGAATCGAGTCACTAAACTTGCATTCCAAATACTCCATCTTGGACCTACTCAACCTGAACCACTTAGATTCAAGGGTTTGCCTCTAAACCTCTAGTTTTTCATTCACACACCCCTGTATCTCATCAATCAGCACTACATCATCTACAAATAATATACACCAAGTCATCTCGCCTTGAATACTCCACGTTAACATGTCCATCACCAATGCAAAAAGGAACGGGCTAAGAGTTAATCCCTGATGCAAACCTATCTCGACCAGAAAATGCCTTAAGTCTCCTCTCGCTATTCTCACCCGAGTCTTTCCTCCACATGTCTTTAATAGCTCTGATGTATGCCATTGGAACTCCTCTTACCTCTAAGCATCTCCAAAGAACCTCCCTAGGGACTTTGTCATATGCCTTCTCCAGCTCGATGAACACCATATGCAAATTCTCCTTTCTCGCCCTATACTGCTCCACCAATCTTCTCACTAGGTGGATTGCCTCTATCATCGAGCGACCAGGCATAAAACCAAACTGATTCTCCAAAATGGACACGACCCTCCTCAATCTCCGCTCAACCACCCTCTCCCAAATCTTCATAGTGTGACTCAACAACTTAATACCCCTTAGTTGTTACAACTCTAAATGTCACCCTTGTTTTTATATAACGGAATCATCATACTCCATCTCCAAGTCTCAAACATTCCCATAGTCTTGAAAATGGCATTGAATAAATCAGTCAACCACCTTAAGCCTACCCCACCAGCGTACTTCCAAAAGTCCACCAGAATTTCGCCAGGCCCGTCGCCCTACCTCTCTGCATCCTACGAATTGCCTCTTTGACCTTCTCTACCTTAAAATATCTACAGTAACTAAAATCATGGCTCTTCTCCAAGCACTCCAACTCCCCTAACACAATGATTCTATCCCCTCCTCATTTAAAAGTCTATGAAAATACTCTTGCCATCTCTTCTTAATGTGAACATCCTCCACCAAAACTCTAACGTCCTCTCCCTTAATGCACTTCACTAAGTTATTATTGATATAATACCTAAATTGATTTATACAGAACTAGGGATGACTACATAGCGTGAACTACAAGTTCAATTGAGTTTTTGCGATTGCATGATATTGGTATTGCGTTTACCCGACCCGAGTCGAAGTTGTCGATCGATCACTCTGAGTTGAAATATTTCATATCTTTTAAAATTTTAAAAAATAATTATATTCAATTCGGATCAAATTAACATTTTCAAAACTTGTCATTCTTTTCTAAAAATACAAATCAACCCCTACAAATCATCTATTTGCAGAAAAATGTTTCATCATTTTAAATCTTGAGTTCTCGCTCATTTATTTCTCTCTTAATAATATAGACAACAACTTCTCAACATATTGCTCAACCTTTCAAAATAGATCAATTTTCTTTCTATTTCCAACTACATAGTTGTTATTTTTGACTTTATTCTTGCTTGTATCCATTGTTTTCTCTGTCATTGCAGGTAACAGAGTTTGAGAAGAGTTCTAAATTTTTTATTTATTTTAAAAATTAGGAATTTTTAGTTAATGATGAAAAAAAAGGCTTTTAGTTGTATTATCTTCGAGAATGGATTAACAATTTTGAGTTTTGATGCTAAAAACTTAGGAAGAACCAGAGAAAAACTTAGTTTTTATCATAGTGATTCGTTGACTGTCATGGTATTGTTGGATAGTGTTTGTGATATTTTTGGTGGTGGTTGTTGGTGGTGTCGATATTGGTGGTGGTATAGGTATTCTTGGTGGTGGTATTGGCAACCTTGGTGTTGGTATTAGTGGCATTGGTGGTGGTATTGGTGGTCTTAGTGGCATTGGTAGTGATGTCGGTGGTGGTATTGGTGGTCCATCTATTTCAATAGGTGGAACATCTATTGGGAGATATTAAATAGGTGTTCGAACAGATTCCCTAGCTGTTCCAACTGATGGGTTATCCGTTGGAGTATTTATTTGTAATGTGGCGTATATAAATTATTGAAATTTGTCTTAGCTTTTTTTCTTTTAAATTATGCAGACATCAAATATAATGTACTTTTTGTTTTTCTATTGTTTGTAGTTAAAAGATGTCTCCCAAAAGAAAAGAAATTGAAAGTGGATTAACTTATGATCACCCAACAAAAAAGCTACAGTACAGATGGATTCGGAGGAACTTCCTGAACAATCTCAGTCAGGGAAAAATGAGGCTGAGAATTGTTATGAAAAGGAAGGTGGAGAAGTTATATAGAGGATGGTGAGGAAAATGAAAGTGAGAGGGAAGAAGAAGATAAATAAGATGATAATGCCTCAACAATGGGGCGTGAAATAAGATCAAAATCCCAGTATGAGGCTATCAAAACTATTAGTACTGATAGGTTTCAAGTTGCGATGCCGATAGATGACCCTACAAAACTAACTGGTGATCTTTTACTTATGTGTCAGTTGGGGAAACCTTTTGATGAATTTAGGAATATTATTAAGAATAAAACCATAGACGGTCTTTTTATGAAGAGCCACTTTGGACACTTTCTTGAGCTGCCTGGGAACCACACTACCCATTTCCAAATGAGCATGATATATGGTCTTCTCAAGCACAGGATCAAGTATGTGGGGGATGATAAAGACTCAA
>NW_025887197.1:0-1917 GCF_002878395.1 Capsicum annuum
AATGTTTCTAAAAAGTGTGTAATTTTATTAATTTACAATTTTTTTTTTAAATTTTCATTTATTATTCTATGTTCCCATTTTATTTTCTTCATTCTTTTGGTGGTTTTTTGGGTTCTTGATGTAAAGGGTTTGATCAATTATGTTTTCTATTTGAATTTTCTAGCTTGATTCATACATCCAACTTACCAACGACAAACATACCTAGTGTAGTTCCTCGTGAGTTCTTGGGAGGATAGAGTGGACGCAGACCTTAGTCCTATAGACCCTCAACTCAAGGATTTATTTTGTGTGTTGGTACAAATAAAGATAGGGATTTTGTACTTACTTTTTAGGGGGTGGTAGTTTGCAAATGTTAAAGGCATTTTCTTTCTTCGTTTTATGAATTGTTACTCCGCCGGGAAGAGCTTATAGTTTGGTATGAAACATATTGTGCTTATGGAGAGACATAGATGATGATGTTGTTTGGGAAGGGGGTGTCTCCCGTGGATCAAATCTGGAGTTGATGCGACTCAAGGAGATTCGCTTAATTGTTAAAATAAATAGTGCGGCTATTGGGAAGTTGAAAACTACTCTGTTATCTATTCTACTGTAAAAATAAACAATTTGACTTTAGGAAAGTTGAAAACTATTCTATTATCCATTTTATTGCATAAATGAGCAATATTGACTATTGGAAAATTGAAACCTATTCTATTTTCTATTTTATTATTCTAGATAGAAGTCATTATGGATGAATAAAGGACTTTGATTGACGGAGATAGATGAACAGAGCTAAATTAGATATACTTTCATGAAGAAGAATCTAAAGTAAAGTAGATCAATTGATCAATTTATCTATTTTTGGATTGACTTTTATTGAGTTTGATGTAAACTACTTTACAAAATAGAGAACTTTTATGGTGAAAACTGCCTTGCTTAAAGCTGAACCATCAAAGTAAAATGTCACATTAGAGACAAATATGATGATATAAGTACTGGACAAAGGAGGGTCTAAATTTATAGTTGCATGAGGGTCGTAGACCATTATTGGCTTGTTATGGTCCAATTGATGCATGTGTTGTGCTTGATCATCTGGTTATTATCTCGGGAATACACCGGGTATGTTGTTGTTGTTGTTGTTGTTGTAATATAATGGAATAATTGGAAAACTATATTTTAGGTTCAAGTTAAGATTATAATTGTAAATAAGTGCTTTGTAGTTGGGCTAAATGGTCTTTTTTGCTGTTGCATCTATTTTCAATATCTTCACATGTTGGAATTATCTTTTCTACTTATCTTCATACAAATGTTGTTTATTTAAAAAATAAAATATTTCCCTTTATTGTATCTAAGTTTTGTATTTGCTTTTAAGTAATCCCTGCATGAGGTATCTCAATCTAGAAGAATATGAAGTAGAAATGCAATAAGTCAACACAATCATAGAAATGCAATAAGTCAACACAATCATTATTAGCAAGCCTACGAGGACGGCAAGCTGGCAGCACTAACATAACTTCTCAAGATTTGGATAGACAAGATGACCATTTTGTGAATGAGAATACAGAAACTCCTACTCTCAATATTGACAATCTAATTTCTTCTTCAAGCTCTAATGAAGCTAGCTCACAAGTGAAAGAGGAGTCGCTACTTGTCCAAATTAAAGGTTAGAAGTATTTTCATTTTCACTACTAAGAAAAAGGGGGGAACATACTTCTATTTTAACAACAACTTTATCGTTACATGCTTAATATCAAAAATAAGTTACAAAAATAATCGAATGATTAGAAAACCACTATTTGATAGAATGACTGGATAAACTCCAATAATGGGGGAACACAGAGAAATCATTTGAAATTATATGCTTTCAAACACCACTTTTTTGTTGTTATTATTTTCGATTATAGCTAATTGTTTGTTAAAATAATAGATACTTCTACC
>NW_025887198.1:0-3420 GCF_002878395.1 Capsicum annuum
GTCTTATATGTGATTCATTTAATTTTTTTCCGCAAGTATTTTTTTATAATAATTTTGCTATATCACTTTTATTTAGTTATTATAAGTCATTTAAGGCATATCTGATTCGCTGATTCAATCATTATTTTACTATATCACCCCCTAATTGATTATTACTTCCATCTAAATATTGTGTCATTTAAATTAGTAGTAAAAATAGAAGAAAAAATATTATAAATCATAATAATTAAAAATTTAAATTATTTTAAAAATATAATTGACTATAAATGACACAAAAATTTTAACTAGGAGAGTAACATATATTATTTGGAAATTACATAAAAAATATTATAAATTACAATAGTTAGCAGTTTAAAATATTTAAAAAAAAAGTTTACACTACTATATATTTCAAAAAATTACTATAAATCATAATAATTAACAACTTTACAAATTTAAAAGTCAATCTGTCTGCTTTGGCACAACTTCACTAGTCCTTTCCCTTGCTTTCATTTTTTCCATCAATTTTAATTTATTTGTCTTATTTTGTTTATCTGGTATATATTTCAAAAAATAAATATGAAAAAAATTCCTATAAATCATAATAATTAAGAAATTAAATTTTTTTAAAAATATAAAATATTTGGCTAACTCTCAAAATTATATTAGTATTATTTAAATTGAAATAGAAGAAAGAGTACTATAAATCACAATAATTAAAAGCTTAAATTATTTTTAAAATATAATTGACTATCAATACTACAAAAGTTTGGACAAAAAAAGTAACATATATCATTTGAAAAGTATATAAAAAGTTTATAAATTATAATATTTAATAACTTAAAATATCTAAAAAGTAATTGTTTATATATTAAAAAATATTATAAATCACAATAATTAACAACTTAAGAAATTTTAAAAATCTAAAATATTTAGTTGACTCTCAAAATTATATCAGTGTCACTTAAATTAAAATAACTAAAAGTATAATTGACTATCCATGCCACAAAAGTTTAGACAAGGAGAGTAACATGTATTATTTGAAAATTACATAGAAAGTACTATAATTACAATAGTTAATAGCTTAAAATATCTTTTAAAAAACGTAATTTGTTATATATTTAAAAAAAATAAAAAAGGTATTATAAATCACAATAATTAACAACTTAAGATTTTTTAAATATATAAAATATTTGATTGACTCTCAAAATTATATCAGTGTCACTTAAATATGAATAGAGAAGAGGTATTATAAATCTCAATAATAAAAAATTTAAATTATTCTAAAAATGTAATTGACTATCAACATCACAAAAGTTTGAACAAGTAGAGTAACATGTATAATTTAAAAATTAAATAAAAATCTTATAAATTACGGTAGTTAATAACTTAAAATAACTAAAGCATTTTAAAAATGTAATTGATTATCTAAATTCTATTTGTGTCATATAAATTAAGATTAAAAAATAATATATATTGGATCCGTGTTGGCACGGACCTTCGACATCTAGTATATATATATATATATATATATATATATATATATATATAATTTCAAGGAATGGTATGTAATGAAAAAAGAAACATTAGTACAGTCAAAGTTTTAGCAAGAATAAAAATTCAAGATTAGGGGTGGGCATTCGATTTGTTCGATTTGATTGTTGAATATCGGTTCGATTTTTTGATTTTCAGATTGATGAAAATGAAAATCATAACCAAACCAAAATTATTTCAGTTTGGTTCGATTTTTACAAATTCGGTTCGGTTATTTCAAATTTTTATTTTGATTTTAAAGATTAAAGTAGTGAGCATTTAAAATTGATGATTTTTCTAGAAAAATCATCTTTTATTCAAACCTATTTTTCATTCCCAACTATAATTAATTCAACACGCATGAATTAACCATAAATATCGACCTCACTAAGTCATCGCCGTTGGCGTGACGACAGTGACGAACTGAGCAAACGACTGTCGTTGGCGATGTTGAAATTTCAAATGAACTGAGGATGGTTGAGTGTCGCTACAGCCTTCACGTTAATGTTAGGGTCTAAAGCAAAGCAACATATTAGGATTTAGGGTTAGTAAATGATTATAATTTATATATTTATATGTTATATCAGATTATATTATAATTTTACTATATTTACATATATATTAAATTATATATATATATATATACTTATATTGTAATATATTATTTATATAATTTTGATTTTTCGGTTTATCTGATTTTTTTTTTTTTGTAAATCCAAAAATCAAATCGTTTAACCAAATCTCAAAAATTGGAAACCGAAACCAATCCGAAAAATCAAAAAACCAAATCAAAATTAAATTTCGGTTTGATTTTTTGGTTTTTTCGATTTAAACCAAAATATGCCCAGCCCTATTCAAGATTATGAGTTTGAAACCATATATATACTCCCTCCGTCCCAAATTACCTGTCCCAAATTTTTTAATTTGATTTCTCATTTTACTTGTCCTTTTACCTTAATCAAGAAGAGACAAAAAAAAATTTCCGTTTTACCCTTTGCATTAATTACTTTTTCTTCAAATTAAAATGTAAACATCATTTAATAGGGGTACTATGGTAAACTAGCCATGTTATTAATTATTTTTCTTAATCAATGTGATATCTCAATTTGGGATGGATAATTTGAAACGGAGGAAATATGTATGTATATATGTGTGTGTGTGTGTGTATATATATATATATAAAGTGATAATTAAAGGGATGGAGGGTAATTTTATGATTTTTTGATTTTATTGCAAGGTAAATTATGGTGGAATTATTTATACCACCCCTTGGATGAGATAACTTATCCCGGTACTATTTGTTAATTTCGGATAAGTTATTTCGAATTTGACAATCTAATATAGCATCAAAAATTTTATTTCGAGATTATTATTTTATTTTGAAACTATATGTTTTAATACCTTACACCAAACTATCCATAAGAGGTATGTATAGACAGCACACACTCTTAACAACAAAATCAAAACACGGGAAGCATGCCCTCCTATACCTAGGGGTGTTCATGGGGCGGTTTGGATTGGTTAGTGGTTAAAATCATAACCAAAATCAATTTAGTCAGTTTTTAAATTTCTAAAATCAAACCAAACCACAAAAAGAAAATAACAGTCGGTTTGGTTCAGTTTTTCATTTTTTTTGTTATTGACTAGCCTACTCCAACCATCTCTAGAATAAACTTTATTTTTAACCCATAGAAAAGAGTATCACATTGAACAATTTCTCATGAAATATTTGTACAGTAATGGAGACACTATAAACTCTTAAAAATCAGAACAAACACATTAAACGAAACCAACATTGAGATGAAAAGCACCAGTTTTGTATTCTAGGCACTAAGATTATCCAACAACATACAAACACATACATGTACATTGTAAAACAGGGCTTTATATTCTGTTTACTTTAAAGAC
>NW_025887199.1:0-1311 GCF_002878395.1 Capsicum annuum
AACATAAGTAACCACAATTTAAATAGATCAATCATCTGGTGCATAGATGAGTAATCTATTGCATCAGAAGATTTATCTATTGCATCAGACTGTTTATCTGTTGCATCAGACTTATTATCTATTGCATCAGACTATTTATCTATTGAATCAAACTTATTATTTGTTGCATCAAACTATTTATCTATTGCATTAGACTAATTATCTGCTACAACGGATGATTAATCTGTTTGGAACAACACAAATCAAACTATTTATCTATTGCTATTGCTACTAGATTCAAAATTATTCCTTACATCTAATTATCCGTCCCAAATTTCTAAATTTGATTTCTCATTTTACTTGTCTTTTTCATTAATCAAGAAAAGATTGAAAAAAATTTCATGTTTTACCATTTGCATTAATCACTCTTTCTTCAAATTAAAATGGAAACATCATTAATAGGGGGACTATACACTGACCCACGTTAAAAGCTTTTTTCTCTTATGAAATTTCGATTGAATAGCAAACAATGGTTATTTTAAATACCGTCTACTATCCCATCAACTGATCAGTGGGTTATGGTAAACTAAACATGTTATTAATTGTTTTTCTTAATCAACGTGGCATCTAAATTTTGAACGGATAATTTGAGACGGAGGGAGTATGAATTAAAACGTAAAAGCCAAGAAACAAACCAGTCATCTGTTGAAACAGACTATTTATCTGTTGCATCATAATGATTATCAAGTGTAGACTTATTATCTGTTGCAACATATAAGTAATCTGTTTTGAACAACACATCAGCCTATGTCACAAACCCAACAGATAAATCTTGTTATTGCTACTGGATTCTAAATTATTCCTTTTTACGTCCAATCGTCGACATGTTTGTTGAAAAGATAATAGGCAGAATGAATATTAAATATGAATTAAAACGTCAAAAATCAAACATATTTTTTTATTAAACAAAAATAAATAAAATACATATAATAGACTAAAAGAAATATAATAATCTAATTATTATTGTTATTATTATTATTATTATTATTATTATTACCATCATCATCATTGTCAGCCGGCCAATCTTCAACCGGAAGTAGCAAGGCCCTCCTCATCCTGTGTATCTCGCGGAGCATTCTTACTCTAACTCCTCCCAGTTCCCATTGCAAGTTATGAATTTGATTTTGAAGTTCATTCACAACGTTTTGAAGAAAAGCAACTTCTCACACTGTGTCGGCCATAATCTAGAACACATGTAAATTGGAAAAAAACTTAAAATAAAAATTAAAGATCTTAAGAATAACCGAATGTAATACAATGTATACTACAAAT
>NW_025887200.1:0-1665 GCF_002878395.1 Capsicum annuum
TGAATTTGCCAATATTCAGATTTTAAATCAAATTTAGAAAATATATTAGCATCATATAATCTGGAAAGTAAGTCCTCTTTATTCGGTATAAGGTATCGAATCCATTTTAAAACTTTATTCAGAGGTTTATAGTTTATAACTAGTTGAGGTACTCCTCGTTCCTTTTCAGCAGCATTATTGACATAAAAGCGGTACAATACCAAGGAGATTTTGAGGGTTTTATAAGACCTTTTTGTAAAAGATTATCAATTTCTATCTTACAGAATTTCACTAACTCTGTATTCATTTGACAGGGTCGAGATTTTGTAGGAATCTTTTCTTCACTAAAGTCATTTTCATAAGGAAGAGAAACAATATGCTTCTTTCGATTCCAGAAAGCATTTGGATGATCCTCACAAATATCAAGAATCAATTGATTAGAAATCATTTTTATTTTTTCTTGGACTTTTACTGATTTTAAAGTATCAAAAATATTAATACTCATTAGTTCCAATTGTAAAAAATTAATTTGTTTTTGTTTCATATTGATAAGGGTATTTATATCTCTTGTTACAGGATGAGTAACAAAAGGATAAGAGATTTGTTTATTCTTATAAGTAGCCTTCAAAACCATATACATCAATATGTGTATAAGGATAGATAGCATTTGTAAAAGGTGTTCCTAAGATAATAGGAGAATATAACTGATTTTTTACTAAAAAGAGGAAATGAGGAATGCAGACTTTATCTCGACATATATGAGTATTTGGTAATTTATAGTTGATATCAAGAGTATGACCAGATGCAGATTTTACTATGTGAGTAGTTTTTTCAAAATACCTGGTTGGAATTAGTCCTTCTTGAATACAACTAACATCAGCACCATTATCAATCATAGCAACATTAGTGACAGAAAATTCCTTATTTATCAAAATAGTACAATTTATATACAATTTATGAGCTGTAACTATTTGCATCATCCCCAAGAAATAATCCCTTTTCAAATCTTCTGTTGGACTAAGTTTATCAATTTCATCATTTTCAGAGTATTCCAAATCCTTATCTTTTCCTTTTGAGGTAAAAGAAGTTTCAGGGATTTCAATAATCTTTTCTTCAATTTTCAAAATTCTATGATCGGAAATCATCTGATTTTGTTTTAAGGAAACAATTTCCCTATTCAATTGTTCGACTTCGATTTTTAAATCATTAAAGGTAATATCTCTACCTGGGGTTTTACTCAACGCAAGACGTCGATTAGCTTTGGCTAAGGAATAAAACATGTGATGATTATCAAAAGAGTTATCTTTAGAAATACTAGTATTAGCAGAAGTTTTTTTAGTAGCAAAATTAAGGATTTTTTCACGCAGTTTTTCATCAGTAACTTCTTTTAGTAATTCGAGAACATTTTCAGCAGTAAGAGTTTGAACATTTAAATCAACATCTTCGAATTGCGCTTGAAGTTTATACATCATTTCATCATAATTACAAACATCATTATCACAGTCATTACATTTATTAACCTGATCGAGCTCACTATCAGAATTAGGTAATTCAAAATCATCTTCAGATGTAGAATCAGATTCGGAATCAGAGGTATATAATAAATTATAAACGTCATGAACTTCTTCAGAAAGTCCTAAGGACTTGAGTTTTTGTAATTTGCAGTTTGGAGCTATATGACCATAC
>NW_025887201.1:0-5925 GCF_002878395.1 Capsicum annuum
AGAGTCATTAAGGGACCCGAGAATAAATATCATGAATGGAAAATAACACTATTAGACCATAACTTATACTTACTGCACTACTCAAGGAGGAACATGAAATAAAGATATGAGAAAATAGACACGAAGTGCTCCATATATATCAAGTGTTTGGATCATAAGTAAAGAGTCATTTGGTAGGAACACAATACAGCATGAACTCTTAGGATAGAGCACAGTGAGAAAACATTGGTGCACACATCAAGATAAAATAAGTAAAAAAGACTGAATTACCCTCCTGGATCCAAAAATTAGTAAGATGAACTGGGCACCCGATGCGTTAAACAATGACTGCGTCAGTCCCTACCAGCTCAATTCCTGGCACGATGCGTCGACATCACATTGGTCCTCTATTTTGATCATCCAATCATGCCTCAAACGTTGTCTGAAAAATCTGAAACTTTCCTGAGACACCCCCTTTACACCCCTGATCATGAATCAACTCAAAAATCTATGTCTCGGGGTTGAGAAAATCAATTTGAAAATCATGGAAGTTAAGATCTCATAAATATGAATAAGTCTTTCAACAATTAGATAAATTTTCAGATTATCAGCTCTCCATACATACAACCAAGATTGGTATTGAGTCGAGAATAATATAGGGTGTTATATTACAACTAAGACAAAGATTGCCGCTTGAAGCGATTTCTCCTCATTTAAGGAACTGAGATTTGCCATGAGTTTGCATAAACTTGGCTAAACCCGACATAGGATGAATCGGTGACATATAGAAACATATTCCCTTAGGACAAAGCATGCTAAGAGACATAGATTTTTATGGATCACGAATAACATAACATGTGGCTTGAATACATGAAAGACTGGATTACTGAGAGACATAATTGCTTTTAGTTTGGAGGTCAAATCATAAACTTAAGTCTATAGAGAACTCGAACCATAGGCATAGGCATGACTTGAACAGATGACATAAGACACTAGCAGGATACTCTCCTAAATTAAAGTATGAGGGTTATGCTTGAGTAGAATTAGAATTGATTTATCATGATTCTTACTTGAAACTTGACACCACGAGAAAAATTTGAGAACTACTTTAATCCATCATCTCCCTCTTAGATCAAAGTCACACTCGTAGACTTGCAAGCATAACGTCATATCAAAATCTGTAGCCATAACGCATAAACTTAAACGTTAAACTCTTTCTGACAAACTATACTCTGAAGGCCTTGCTTTCTGAAAATGCTACTCTCAAATTTCGCTAGCCTCTATAGCCATCACTCTACAACTCCTACTCTAATGAGCACACACATCCACACTTCTTATCACAAAAGGGGGGTATTAGTATATATATGAACACAAACTCCCCTCAATAATATAAAGATACTAAATTCTTTCTACAACCTCTCCCTTTCAGGAGTACTAATCGTAAATTCCTCCAACTCCCAAGGTCATCAACTTACGATTACCATTATCATAGGCATAGACACCCACACTTATAAACACTTGAAACTCCATCTTCAATTCCTTAGAATACTAGCTTTACACCTCTAATCACACAACTTATAACTTAACAAAAATTCTACGAATATATACAAAAGGTACTATTGCCTACCTATATTTTCTCAATTCTACTATAACAAACACCACACAACAACTCCTTAGTCTTCCCTAAATGTCTTCATACTACAAATTTTAAGAATACAAACTAGGTACATCAAACACTCGTACACATAAAACTTTAACAACCTGCTACCTGGGGTTCAACTTATTCCTATATACTTACGTTCTTATCCACTTAATGATATATCCATAATTCGTTATTTTAACACTAGTCCTCATGTGCATATATACCTTACGATTACCCCTTAAAACTTTCATAAATTATCAATCTAGGCCATTTTACACATATCATCAAGCCTGCTAATTAATTCCAACAAAACATGCATCATTAGTCTTAAGCTACTATTTTTATCACCACACTTCACATCTAACGTTCAAGGCTACAGTCTAACGTCAATCATGTACCACCAATGAAGCATGCCACATACTATACTAATCCATCAAATTGATAAATCAACCCAAAATACATTATTTTGCCTAGATACTACCTATAATTACATCCCCTCCATGATATTACTACCACACCTCAAACTCCACTACCTACATTCTCACATAGTACTAGTTTACAACTACTAAAGAAAAGACCATCAAAGGGGTAAAGTCACATAATAGGGATAGTCGATCTTAACCTTATAATATAACCCATTTCAATCTTATCAACATATTCTAATTTCTCACATCATACTTACTTAACTATGTATACATTCTCACTATCACCCAATTCTATAAACACCAATGAGTCTCTACCCATAACTTATTGACTAGTCTACCCCTTTTCATTCACAACGTATAACTGATTTCTATAACTACCATAATAATACACTCTAGGCTCATTCCCTAATTTTAAATAAATAAAGATCATATCATACCACTTTCTTCACAGACTACCATACAATCTACACATATTTCTACCACATTAGTCTACCACTATAAATAGCAAATCATTCCTTAATCAATGGTTATAAAACTAAAACTCTTTATTTGCACAAAAGTTACCCTCACTTTAACTTTTAACCTTGTGACTTCATATCACTAACTTCTTGGCCCATCTCACTGCCAATAGGTCATGATACTTTAACGTACACTACTACTCGGGTGGAAATACAGTTCCAACATTCTTCTACACATCATTAACCTTATGCAAGACATATGTAATAAGAATTTTGGAAGGGGACTGAATAGACTTTGTAACTTAGGCTGAAAAGCATGATTTCATCAGAATAAAGGTATACACTCAAATCAATACACCTTGAAGAACCAATGAATTCCTCTTAAGTCCTTCTACTATCTTGTAACTTTATAGATAACTCAATCAGAAAGAACCACATTGTTGGGGGAGCTAGACTCTTAGACTTGTATCGCCTCAACAATGAGGTTCTTTCTGATTGAGTTATCTATAAAGTTACAAGATAGTAGAAGGACTTAAGAGGAATTCATTGGTTCTTCAAGGTGTATTGATTTGAGTGTATACCTTTATTCTGATGAAATCATGCTTTTCAGCCTAAGTTACAAAGTCTATTCAGTCCCCTTCCAAAATTCTTATTACATATGTCTTGCATAAGGTTAATGATGTGTAGAAGAATGTTGGAACTGTATTTCCACCCGAGTAGTAGTGTACGTTAAAGTATCATGACCTATTGGCAGTGAGATGGGCCAAGAAGTTAGTGATATGAAGTCACAAGGTTAAAAGTTAAAGTGAGGGTAACTTTTGTGCAAATAAAGAGTTTTAGTTTTATAACCATTGATTAAGGAATGATTTGCTATTTATAGTGGTAGACTAATGTGGTAGAAATATGTGTAGATTGTATGGTAGTCTGTGAAGAAAGTGGTATGATATGATCTTTATTTATTTAAAATTAGGGAATGAGCCTAGAGTGTATTATTATGGTAGTTATAGAAATCAGTTATACGTTGTGAATGAAAAGGGGTAGACTAGTCAATAAGTTATGGGTAGAGACTCATTGGTGTTTATAGAATTGGGTGATAGTGAGAATGTATACATAGTTAAGTAAGTATGATGTGAGAAATTAGAATATGTTGATAAGATTGAAATGGGTTATATTATAAGGTTAAGATCGACTATCCCTATTATGTGACTTTACCCCTTTGATGGTCTTTTCTTTAGTAGTTGTAAACTAGTACTATGTGAGAATGTAGGTAGTGGAGTTTGAGGTGTGGTAGTAATATCATGGAGGGGATGTAATTATAGGTAGTATCTAGGCAAAATAATGTATTTTGGGTTGATTTATCAATTTGATGGATTAGTATAGTATGTGGCATGCTTCATTGGTGGTACATGATTGACGTTAGACTGTAGCCTTGAACGTTAGATGTGAAGTGTGGTGATAAAAATAGTAGCTTAAGACTAATGATGCATGTTTTGTTGGAATTAATTAGCAGGCTTGATGATATGTGTAAAATGGCCTAGATTGATAATTTATGAAAGTTTTAAGGGGTAATCGTAAGGTATATATGCACATGAGGACTAGTGTTAAAATAACGAATTATGGATATATCATTAAGTGGATAAGAACGTAAGTATATAGGAATAAGTTGAACCCCAGGTAGCAGGTTGTTAAAGTTTTATGTGTACGAGTGTTTGATGTACCTAGTTTGTATTCTTAAAATTTGTAGTATGAAGACATTTAGGGAAGACTAAGGAGTTGTTGTGTGGTGTTTGTTATAGTAGAATTGAGAAAATATAGGTAGGCAATAGTACCTTTTGTATATATTCGTAGAATTTTTGT
This sequence comes from Capsicum annuum, assembly GCF_002878395.1. Taxonomy (NCBI): domain Eukaryota; kingdom Viridiplantae; phylum Streptophyta; class Magnoliopsida; order Solanales; family Solanaceae; genus Capsicum; species Capsicum annuum. The sequence goes on from NW_025887201.1 coordinate 4,362, forward strand.
TAAGTTATAAGTTGTGTGATTAGAGGTGTAAAGCTAGTATTCTAAGGAATTGAAGATGGAGTTTCAAGTGTTTATAAGTGTGGGTGTCTATGCCTATGATAATGGTAATCGTAAGTTGATGACCTTGGGAGTTGGAGGAATTTACGATTAGTACTCCTGAAAGGGAGAGGTTGTAGAAAGAATTTAGTATCTTTATATTATTGAGGGGAGTTTGTGTTCATATATATACTAATACCCCCCTTTTGTGATAAGAAGTGTGGATGTGTGTGCTCATTAGAGTAGGAGTTGTAGAGTGATGGCTATAGAGGCTAGCGAAATTTGAGAGTAGCATTTTCAGAAAGCAAGGCCTTCAGAGTATAGTTTGTCAGAAAGAGTTTAACGTTTAAGTTTATGCGTTATGGCTACAGATTTTGATATGACGTTATGCTTGCAAGTCTACGAGTGTGACTTTGATCTAAGAGGGAGATGATGGATTAAAGTAGTTCTCAAATTTTTCTCGTGGTGTCAAGTTTCAAGTAAGAATCATGATAAATCAATTCTAATTCTACTCAAGCATAACCCTCATACTTTAATTTAGGAGAGTATCCTGCTAGTGTCTTATGTCATCTGTTCAAGTCATGCCTATGCCTATGGTTCGAGTTCTCTATAGACTTAAGTTTATGATTTGACCTCCAAACTAAAAGCAATTATGTCTCTCAGTAATCCAGTCTTTCATGTATTCAAGCCACATGTTATGTTATTCGTGATCCATAAAAATCTATGTCTCTTAGCATGCTTTGTCCTAAGGGAATATGTTTCTATATGTCACCGATTCATCCTATGTCGGGTTTAGCCAAGTTTATGCAAACTCATGGCAAATCTCAGTTCCTTAAATGAGGAGAAATCGCTTCAAGCGGCAATCTTTGTCTTAGTTGTAATATAACACCCTATATTATTCTCGACTCAATACCAATCTTGGTTGTATGTATGGAGAGCTGATAATCTGAAAATTTATCTAATTGTTGAAAGACTTATTCATATTTATGAGATCTTAACTTCCATGATTTTCAAATTGATTTTCTCAACCCCGAGACATAGATTTTTGAGTTGATTCATGATCAGGGGTGTAAAGGGGGTGTCTCAGGAAAGTTTCAGATTTTTCAGACAACGTTTGAGGCATGATTGGATGATCAAAATAGAGGACCAATGTGATGTCGACGCATCGTGCCAGGAATTGAGCTGGTAGGGACTGACGCAGTCATTGTTTAACGCATCGGGTGCCCAGTTCATCTTACTAATTTTTGGATCCAGGAGGGTAATTCAGTCTTTTTTACTTATTTTATCTTGATGTGTGCACCAATGTTTTCTCACTGTGCTCTATCCTAAGAGTTCATGCTGTATTGTGTTCCTACCAAATGACTCTTTACTTATGATCCAAACACTTGATATATATGGAGCACTTCGTGTCTATTTTCTCATATCTTTATTTCATGTTCCTCCTTGAGTAGTGCAGTAAGTATAAGTTATGGTCTAATAGTGTTATTTTCCATTCATGATATTTATTCTCGGGTCCCTTAATGACTCT
>NW_025887202.1:0-1616 GCF_002878395.1 Capsicum annuum
CAGACATCAGGCCTTCCGAAATATAGAAGGCTCACCACTTGATTCTGCGATCTGTCAGAAGGAATCTACTGGTTGTCTGGACCCCTAGACTGTGCCTCCGAACCTAGGAGGAGAGGGGGTCAATACAAAAGTACTGGTATGCAGAGGAATCAAAACAAAAATATAATATTTTTACACAATATAGGTGCGAGCCATTATAAAGCAGTTTCATATCAAATTATTTGAAAACACATGGGCATAATGTAATAATTTTCAATAACAATGTAATGCGATTGAGATAGGTGGAATACCCTACAATTGTAATTCCACGGCTATGTGGAATCCGCCTCTGATGCGGCCAAGCCTCCAATCTAAGTAGCCGCGAGGATTTGGAGAAGGTATACCCCCATGTGAGTACACCGCAGGGAATCCCCCCATGTGAGATGTTCCAATGATTTTATTATCCTCCCATGTAGGATACAATATCATATGACCTGCATCGGCAACTACGATTTCCAGCGATGAGCCCTTTCACTCAAACGCCTTCTTTGGGCATCCACTTTTCTCATGAAAATCAATGCATTCAAACTTTGTTCAAATCAATCACATGTCATACACTGTAGGGTATCGTCATACTCGATTTGCAAGTCATCAGTATCATATCATTCTCTTTATTCAATCATCATATGCAACATATTTCAACATGAACAAAACAATCCTCTCTTTGAAAGTCAAAAACCATATCCAAATTATGACATTTTTAAGACATTTCATGACATGCATTTCAAGATGATTTCAAACGATTCATATCATGTGAAAACTTAAAATAATATCATATCAAGAGAGGGGTTCCATGTAAATCATGCACTCAATTTATCATCATTATGAAACACATGCATATCCATATATAATATATCAAATCACATTGGAATTAGGCCTAAAAACCAAATCAATATCATAAAAAATTTAAAACATAATCATATTCATAATTTCAAAACCCCCATTTCGAAAACATAAACTTTTAAAGCCCATGAGATTTTTAAGATAACCCCACGTACCTCTATATGTGAAGATTATAGGTGCTTCTTAAAGCCTACGTTCTGGGGATTCCAAATATGCAATTAGTTTCTAAAACCCCCGGTTGAATCTTGAGTTGCTTGGGTTTTTATTTTGAAACCCTAAGGAGAATCCTTAAGCACTTTTGATGAATGAAGGTGTATTTTGGGGTCTTTGGAACTGAATTTCGTGTTTAGGGCTAAGTAAGGGTGGAAAAGGACCACTTTTCTCCAAAAACGGAGTGTTTGTCACTTGAAACATTTACATTGGCACCGCCTATGCCATCGCCTATATTTACATACGCGTTGCCTAGGGTATTGCCTATGTTTACATAGGTGCCGCCTAGGCTATCTCCTATGTTTACATAGGTGGCGCCTATGCTATCGCCTATGCTTTTCAGTGGCCATGTGCGATTGGTTAGGCGACGCATATTACTTTGACAGGCCATAACTTCTTGCTCGGGTGCCAGATTTTAGCAAAATTGGTATCATTGGAAAGCTAACTCGGAAACCTATCATTTTACACATAGTAGGATTTCTAATTCAATATATACAAAGAGTCATGGTCAATAGAAGTTGACA
>NW_025887203.1:0-1517 GCF_002878395.1 Capsicum annuum
TGGCTACAAGTTCAGGCGAGAAACTATGTATTAAGCCTTTAGATAAGATTCAATAGCTTTTTTGAATTTTATCAAAATCTTTTTTCAGTTAGTTGTTTCAACATTTCTCAAACTAAATGCCACCTTAATACATTCTGAATCATTAAATTATGGTTTTGCTATATTTTGGTTGCAGGTACTGGTGACTTGCTTTACATCTCTTGTACAAAAAAACTTTTCTTTACACAGTCAAATTAGCGATTTGCAGGTAACTTATAATATCAATATTTATTATCTCTTATAATTATGTATGTATTTAAGGTGTTAGGAAATTTAAGTTACGTTACATTGATTACTGTGACCATAAAATTATTATTTCCTCTAAAGGTTAAAATACTATAATGATCATATGGTTATGTTTGTCCCATTTTATACGTAATCATTCTTATTTGAGAAGTTAAAATGGTTTTTTTGTTGACTCCACTTTTCTTAAACATCCTATATGCATTTTAGTTTCTTTTTTCTAAGGTTGGTTTGTACTACTCCTACTTATGAAGTTTCTTAATAAGTTAATCTGGTTTTAAAGGAAATATTGTGTTTGTTTTGGCCTATTTTGGTTGTTGGAAAATAGCTTGGTTGTTGAAGTAGCAAATAGTTCAATACACTTACAAGTCAGAAAAATGCGTAGAGGTGTTGGTTGAGTCTTGGAATCATTAATGAGGATTAGGAACCTACTTTTGACTCAAAAAATGACGTAGTTCAGTCACAACAGGTTTTGTTGCCAGGTCCCTATTGTTAGCTTGTCGGGGCTAGAGAAGTGCATAGTTACTACCAGCACTACTGTAAATGTCTTGAATGAGTAATCTTTTTATAGTTGTTTTAGAGAAAGAGTCCTAGAAGTGGTAAACTCTTCCTCTATTTTTTCTATTTGAAGAAAGTGTTTAGAAATGTATGTTGATGCCCGACAATATGATAATGGGGTCGGGAGGATGATAATGGAGGAAGATGCCTTACTGTTAACAATTACTGAGGAGGAGAGGAGATTAATGGAGTAGCTGGGGGAATTTGTGGGTTTTTCCTTTGGTTTGGGGGGGAGGAGGAGGAAGAGAGAATATTAGAGCTGTTTATTGACAATTGAAAGAGAAGCAAGAAATTTTAGTAGGGTTGAAAGGGGTGAGGTTAGGGCAGGGAATGAGAAAAAGATAGGGGAAGGGCAACATGAGATGGGTAAATTGCAGTGTATAAGAGGAGGCAAGGTGGAGAGTGAGAGATGTGGATAAAGGGCAAGGGGAAGAAGTTGGGTGGTGGAGAGATGATTGGGGGGGGGGGGGGGGTAAGGATATAGATATTGTTTATGGATAGTAAAATTATTTCGTGGGAATGTGAGGGGGTTGAATGGCCCTAATAAAAGGGCAACCATAAAGGTGAGTTTAAGGGGTTGAGGGCAATCTTATATGTTTTCAAGAAACTGAAAAAGTAGGGCTGCCAGATGCTATTGTAAGAAGTTTGTGGGAGGTAGATGAGTGAGATATGAGTTT
>NW_025887204.1:0-4345 GCF_002878395.1 Capsicum annuum
CACACACACACACCTATTGATCTATAGCTATAATAACGTGAGGTGTTCATAAGGTTTTCCTACTAGTGAATTAAAAGATTAGGAGTGAATTGATGGTGAAAACAATCAGGCTTAAGTCATCGCCAAGCACCTAAAGTTGTCCCGAAAATTCACTTAGACCCTTCAACTAAGGTTTGTACCTATCAGGCCCCTAACCCACCCGATTTGTTGAAAAAATATCTTCGGAACTAAAAATTTGATGAAATTGGTTTGAAAATATCGAAATTTGGGGATTTTTGACGAAATTGGTGCGAGAATTTAGGGAATTGAAATTTTGACAAAATTGGTGCTGGCTAGATTGGTATATGTGTTGCCGTTGTTTTGCCGGAGCAAATTCGCTCTCTAAAAATTGAAAAAAGTAAATTTAACTGATTTTTCCCTTTTTGGTGTGATTTTGTTCAGGTTTTTGATCGATTACGTGGATGTAAGGTTAATTCAGTTTAATTGAATGCGTGAATGTATTAAAAATCGTATTTTTAAGGTGAATTTTGCTATATACATTGCCGTTGGTGTAATTTTTTTTGTATATGGTGATCCTCGTGTGTTGAATTTGTGTTTGAATTTTCTATTGAATGTTGTTAGTTTTACGGGGGTTGATGATGACGATGACGGGGTGAGGGTGAGGTGTTGTGAAAACGATGATAATGTGGGGGGAGGTTGAAGATGACGAACTGGGGTGGGGTGGGGTGAAGACGATGATGCGGGGGAGGGGGGTTGAAGATTTTCTTTTTTCTTTAAATTTAAAGTTATTATAATTAAAAATTATATTAATAAAATAATTTAAGTATAAGTTTTTTAATGAAAATTATTATTTAATTATTTTTAAAATTTAATGTCAAATGTCCAAGTTTAATTTGTCATTTTGCCATGTCAAGCCTTGGAAACAGCCTCTGGCATAAACGCAAGGTAAGGCTGCGTACGATATACCCTTGTGGTGGAGTTCTTCTCCGGACACCGCGCATAGCGGTATCTTTAGTGCACCGAGCTGCCCTTTTATTTTGTCATGTCAGCGAAAGTGAGTTGCACACACTTTGTGGTTTTAGCTTATTGACAAAAAAATGCTCAAATGGTTCAAATTTCGGGTGGATTAGGGGTCTGATAGGTACAGACCTTAGTTGAGGGGTCTAAATGAATTTTCGGAACAACTTTAGGTGTCTGGCAATGGCTTAATTCAAACAATTATTATAATGATGTTGGCGGTGGAATAATGTTAACAGTTATGGAGAATGAATAATATGTATACGCCTTCATCACAGTTTTACCTTAATGTAGATTTTGTTAGGTTTATGTGTGAGTTGTATATTAGATAGGTTATAATAATTAATCAGTAATTTCTTAATAATGACAAAAGAACAAAAAGAAAAGAGATAGAAAGAATTATAGACATTGGCATCTTACCGTTCCAGTGCTTTAACAGCACATATGAATTAAAATGATATATTTTTTTTGGGTTATCTTCAATGATTATTAATATTTTAAAAAAAGAAAAATTATCGAAACTAGCATCCGTAAGACTATAATTACAATAAATAACAACACTTTTTCAAAATTGCAACTTATAGCAAAAGTAGCAATATTTTATCCACTTCATAGTAATAGAAGAATGTATATTTTTCAGTTGTGCATATGTATTTATGAGCAATACACTTATATTTGTATATGTATTTATATAGCAATATTTTACTTAAATACAAAATACAATTTGCTATTTTTCGTAATTATTAAACTGTTGCTATATAAGTTATAATTAAGGCTACAGATCTATTATTAATGATTGGACTATGATGATGGATTTGATGTTGGATAATGGGTTTTGTAAATGGTAATTAGTATTACAGTTGTCGTTTATCTTAATTGGCTGCAAATTTAAGATTTCTCATGTGTAATCATCAATTACAGATTACGGTAAAATTAATTTTATCCCAGGGTAATTCTTGTGTAAGAAATTATAAAATTGGCATCATTAGATTCATCTCTTCTGGGGTCTATACACTTGAGCAGATCTTGATCAATTCGAAGTTTTACAGAAGGGCAAGGCTCTTACAATTAGATTGCAGTCGGATTCTTCGATTGAGGTAGGTTACTGTTTAATTGGAGTTTAGACTCGATTTAATTGTGTGTATGCTCCTAAATTAGATACTTGTTAATTGGTATTCGGACATGCTTGAAATTGATGTTGTTTGGATTGTTGAGGCATGCATAAATGAATATTGAAAATTTACTTGATGGAATTGTCTTATGACTTCAAGTGTACTTGTAAACTTGGTACATCGTATTGTATGTTGTGAGGTGGTGTAAATTTGATATTGATATTATGTGTATATGTTGGATCAGGTACCACGCCGGTACGGGTATGTATATGTTAGATCGGGTACCTGTAACGCCCCGAAATATCATCCCGAGATGTCACACAGTGCCCAAGGCTACACGTAGCCTCAAGCTAACCCTTTAAGCCAAAACACTACCCTTGGGTTCCAACACAACAACATACACGCTACGCTAAGGATATATATATAAGTACATATCATATCACATCGCACATGACACGGAATATCGTTAGACTATACATATATGGAATGTCTATACACAACCCAACCCAACAATACACTAGTCTGACATAGCCTCTATACAACAAAATCAACGAGCCATTGGGACAAACTCCCAACTGACTCAACAGACCAAAGGGATCACAAAACAACAACACCAAAACTAGCAACTTGGTCCTCGAACCATGAGGACTCACCATTGAAGGAACGTAGATGCGACACTCGGATATCACTGTCGCGGCTGCGACTGAGTACCTGAACCTACATCATGGTAAGAATGTAGCCCATAGAGAAATATATGGGTCAGCACAAGATACACACTGAGTATGTTGGGGCGCATGAAAAATATAAATAATATCATAAATTTCATAAAATCGTACATACGGACCATAATGACACACCTGGCTTGAGTGACATTGAATCATGCAACTCATAACTTCTTAGATAGGAAATGTAGAAGAAAAACCTCATAAATCATTATAGATCATCATAGGCAACTTGACTTACCACATCAAAACTCGGAGTGACTCGGTATTTCAATAAACATGACTCTTATGGACAGGGGAGTTTTCTATAACCGACAACCCCACGTGAGCTACGTGGAATACCAACATTTTAAACCCCCGTTGGCGGGAGCATCATACTTTTTGCCAGGGAGTATGACCTTAAAACTACAATAATCACAATCGGCTCTCTGGCCAATAATATCATCATCAAACAACCCTACGGTGGCACATAGGTTTGGGAAAATACACAATTTCCCTCGCGGTGTTAAGTACTACTCCCCGACAAGCTCAGAACGCGTTAGGAATCCACAAATTGATATGATTTGACAAATGAGAAAGAGATTTGATTTGGTCTTTATGATAGACCCTTGTGATGTTGTGGTGGATTTCCTAACTCAACACATTTTAGCTCAAAACATTTCAATCTTCCTCAACATCAACAAGATATCAATGCATTGAACCATAACCGACTCGACATTTGGACAAGGATATGAAGACTCAATACATAATATTTTCAACAATTTAACTCATCAAAACCATCCGAAAAATACCAAGACTCATTGCAACTTCAATATCAACATTTCTCAATTTGCCATCCAACTCTCATTTAAAGGTACTTGAGACATCAACCCATAGTAGGGATATAGAATTTCCAATATCAATTATAAATTCATGCTAAGGAAATAGTGGAATGATAGTACAAATCAAGGCTTAACAAATTAAATCATCATACTCTCACAATCAAATACTTTTTGGACATAATTCCATCTCAACATCATACACATATCGGATGGCATAATCCCATATCTCATGGACAATAATATAAGATATAAAACTATATTTTCAATTCATGGTAAAACATGTAAAATATCATGTCAATATAATTCAACAAATATACCGGGCACAAGATCGAAAGGATAATCTTGTTCAAAGCCCCACATACCTAAAAATGAAAGATGACTATGAACTTTCGACTCCGAAACTTTATTCACAAAAATAAAGGGTGCTTCTTGAAGCCCTTAACATGATCAACTCGAATCCCAAATCAATTTGAAATTTCTACGGTTCAATCAAGAGACATAGAAGGATGAAATTTGGAGTAGTAGGGTTGGGTTTGAGCCTTAGGAAATTTTGGAGAAAAATGAGCTATTGAATGCTCTTAATGGACATAAATCCATGGTTTACCTGGATGGATTGGAGTGGCAATGACCAAAATACCCTTAAAAATCAAATAATGTCAAATCTGTCCTTTGG
>NW_025887205.1:0-1275 GCF_002878395.1 Capsicum annuum
GTAGCTAATTTGGTCATAATTCAGAGAATGCACCAAATGTAAGAACATGTAACATTTTGAGACAGAAAATATTTTCTCTGAGCGTAGGAACTGAACAAACAGTAGTTTTTTCTTGCTACTAACCCGATAAGATTTATGTATTTGGGTGGTGGATGTGAATTCTTCCATTTCCAATCTTCATTACAACATCAAAGACAAAGGGGAAGCCACGATTTGATGGGTTCTAAATTCTAGGATAGTGATATCAGGTGTTAGTGACTAAGTTCAAATTTAATTTTTGTGTATAGTTAGTGAACTTGATATAAATACAAGGTTTGGACTGAAGCTACTGAATTAGGCCAAACCTGTATATAACCTTCTAGCTCTATCCCAAGCAAAGACGATCCTTAAAACTTTTAGGGGTCGTTTGGTTGGGAAACTAGTTATCCTGGGATTAACTATCCCAGGATTAGATATCCCACCCTCAAGAAAGGATAAAAATAACACTATAATCCCAGGATAATTAATCCCCGGATGAGTTATCTCATTTATTTTATCCCAACCAAACATGGGATAAGCATATTTTAAAGTTAATCTCAGGATTAGTTATCCCTTATCCCTTCTACCAAACGACCCCTATCTAAAGGATTTCCATCTGTTTTTGGTAAGTACTGGATTAACGCTATTTTTTAGGGCTTAAGCAATGGACAATGATCCAACCTTCCCAAGACTCATGATACAGGATTAACACTATTTTTGGGAACTACTGGATTAATGTTGGATTAATGATGTTTTGGGGATATACTGAATTAATGTTGGGTATGGTACTGTTAGTGTTGTAAGAGATGGACAATGATCGCGCCCAATGACACAAGTATAAGGTTCTTGTTTTACTGCGCATCTATGTTAGTTACAGGAACAAGCTTGGATACTCGGCAATGAATGTTACCGAAAAATATTAGTACTAAAGAAGATCTCATGAAAGCTAATTCATGAAGAAAATAAGATGAGCACAACAAACATCTGAACAGCTGAACTCATTCATTTCTGAAGGAACGACTAACCTTCAGTAAGGCCTCTTTTTCTTGATGTTCTAACATCATCTGTGATGGAAAGGGAAACCTCATCAGAATCGTTAGGAGCAGAAACATCTTGGTTCCCTTTCATGGTGTTCTTGTATTGTTCAAAAATAGAATCAAGAGCACATGGAACTCCTGTTTCTCCATATTTTGAACGGTTGATTTGTCCATTAATGCACTTACTTGTGTCTTTACTTCTTGTTTGCGCCGAGAACTT
>NW_025887206.1:0-42307 GCF_002878395.1 Capsicum annuum
CATCAAACTTAAATTCTTGCATGCACTGGTCAACCCTACTGAAATCTTTAGAACATGTCTAGCCACTTATACATAAGCATAACACCCGCTACTGTCTTAGGCTGCTAATATCACATCTTTTAACTTACATTCACACCTTCATACTTAGTCTAAAATCCACCAACTTAAATTCTTCAAAGATACAAGCTTAGTCTTTAAAACATAATATAATATCCATAATTCTTTAATAAACATGCTACTCTCGTCATAGCCTTCAAATGTTACCTCTCTAAAACTTATATTTTATCCATACCATGAGAATTACCACTATGTTTCCATCAACAACATATAATACTCCGGATCACTAAACTTAAACTCTTGCATACATTGTTTCAAGCCTACTGATTCACCTTTTATACAACTAACCCCCATGGAATATACTCTACCCAAATTTAGATAACACTATCTCAAACTATTTGTGGGGATGGTCTAAGAAAGCTCTATCTATAGGACTTTAGGCTTCACTACTTCAGCTATGTTAAGAGTAAGGTAAAGCTAACATGAATGGAACATAATGAGAATCCACATAAGTTTCTTAGAAAACGTTTCTATAGAACGATATGAGACATGAAAAAAGGGAAACTGTTCGTCAAATATCTCATAGCCTCCTGCACATAAATATGGCGTGCATCACACCCATGCATAAGACTCTTCTAGATGTGGCTTTTTAGATTCCTTGGGACTCTATTGAACCTTAAGCTTTGATACCAAGTTTGTAACGCCTCGATTATCTGAACTAAAATTTTATATGGTGCTCATAACCCCGAAGGACCACAAGCAAACCCATAACTGATATCTGTACCTGTACACTACATAATATATAAATATAAATGCAAAAACATGAACTAAAGGACATAAGGTTCAATACTGAACATAATCTGAGTAATAAAAATGTCTGAATAAAGAGGCATCACAATACCAAAATAGAACTGAAATACTGAAGTCTGAATCTAGTCTGTAATCTAGTCTGCATCTAGTCTAAAAGCCTCTACTGTTTGAATAACCTAAATAATGTGCTAATGGGACATGTCCCCAACTAACTCCAACTAATGAACTAATCAATGATAAAATATAGAAATAATCATGTCCTTAAAGGATGAGGACTCACTTCTAACTCTGACTGCTGAAATCTGCAATACTACTGCTACTCTGGAACTCATTTCTCTGAACCTATGGTGTAAAATAAAACATCATAGCAAGAATGCATCAGTACGTCTAAACGTACTGAGTATATGAGTAAGGTAGGCTAAATGTAAAGGGTTTATATGCATGAACAATGTTGACTGATATGAACGTGAGAATACATACATGTATAAGTAATTATAACTGAACTCATGGTGATACTGACTACTGAGTTTGAATGCTGACAACATAAGTTTACTGATACTAAGATACTGAATAGATGAATGACTATTTCTGACAGTTCATATTATAAAGAATTGGTCTGATTGACTGTGTCTAACAGTCCTAAAACTTAATACTAATAACATAAGCTATGATGACTGGTCTAACTAATATAACTGTGATGATCGGCCTAACCGATGTAACTGATACTGAGCGACTGTATCTGACAGTCTAAATCTTATAATAATATTTAAGAATGACTAAGCTTGAGATTAGGCCTAACTAATGGGTGATCTCTAGAATTGATATTAAGAATACTCAACTAAATTTTAGACTGAGATCAAGCCTATCTGATGGGTGACCTCTGTAAGTACTGATACTAAATAACTTTATGTGAGACCAAGCTTATCTAGCGGGTGGTCTATGAATCTCTGGAACTATCTGAGTTCCTTACAGAGATTGATGACTGTATATAACAGTACTGATTTTGTTAGTTCTACTCTAAAGACTGATACTCAAACTGTAACTGTGGGAGTTCTCACTTAACAGACATGCCCCGAGTCAGAACTAGTGGGGTCCAACCTGTAACCCCAGCTGGAAGGGTGTCAATACCGTGACATGGGTAAAGACCTCTCTGGAGAAGCCTATCTAATGAGTGACCCTCGTAGGAAATCAATCGTAAGGCAGTGTAATAGTCAAGCCTCTCTGATGGATGACAAGACTTTTTCTGACGGGTAAATCCTACATCCTATGCTGGCTATGCAGTTTTGGAGTTCATGGATTTCACCTAATAACTCTGCCTTTCTGACGGGAGGCAACCATTCCTGCACTCACTCGGTGTTAGCTCCTACTCCCAACTGAAAGACACTGAACTAATTCTTAGAACTTGTACTTGAATTAACTTGAATCTGTTACTGAGTTTCTTACTTGACTGAGCTAATTGAGTTCACTTGGTTTCGTTATCTGATGGAATACTACTAAATCTATTATCTGACTGAATGATACTAAGTTTTGAATTGATATCTCGAATGCTACTGAGATCTGAGCTGAGTATTGAACTGAAGCTGGAATGATAACTATACTTAGATTACTGAGATTTTTTAAGTTCTATAACTATCTGAGAATTTTGAATTTTGTAACTGACTGAGTTCTACTGATCATGGCACGACTGAGATTATCTTAAGACTGACTCAGCTGTAGGTACACAGTTATATTTTTCGAGTACAAGTACCCCCAGGACTCGATGGAAGGAAACTGACACACATGATATTTCTTGATCATAGGAATAACATCCACAATTCATAATACCATAAATAGGGGATTTCATACTACACATGATTCTGAACACCTTATACATGAAAGGGAGTACAAATAACATGGTTATACTGACATACTTCAATATCATGGATATTCCATATCACAACTTATAACAACAACACATATCAATAACATGGAATTTATGAGGAAACATAAGGTATAGAGCATGGACTTGTCATTTAAGCACTGTTAAGTCATAAAAACATGGATTCTATCATTCTTGGCATTTTATCAAACACCTTACATGCACAACTTTGGGCATAGGTGTACTTATCAATTTGACAATCTTAATCTATCCAAAATTTATGGGTTTCAACTAACCTACTCATATGCTTCATGAAAAATACATCAAGATACAACCTTGAATCCAAACAACAATCATCAACATGAATATAGCCATAACACAACAAGGAAATCACAATTTATAATTTAAAACATGATTCTTGAGCTCCATGGATAAAAGGGATCTATGGATGATCACTACACATACCTTAGAAAGGAAACTTTGAAGAGTTGCTGGAGAGTTCTTGGATTGAGAAAATTAATTCTTGATTATCTTGGAAAAGGGGCTGGAATCTTGCTTTTGGGAGATGATTTTAATAAAATCCCTAATCTTGTGGTTGAAAGTGTAAGAGAGGGTTTTTGAGATCTTTAACTAAAGAAAAATAAGAGAAAGTTATGTTCCTTGAGGTTTATAAGTCGGGGGAGGTGAAAGAAAAGACCAAAATATCCTTACAAAACCACTTTCCAATTGCTGAAAATCTTAGTTGACGACGAGGGCTGAAATGTCGTCAGATTTGTGATAAGTCGTCACATATGTAGTTACTTGGAACCTGATTTCTGCCTAAGGCTTACGACATTCATGATAAGTCGTCACACTTGTGATGAATTATCAGAAATGTCATCACTGAGGGATGGATTATGCCTAAGGGTGATGACTTTTGTGATAAGTCGTCACACTTGTTATAAGTTATCATGAATGTCGTCACTTAGTTTTCCAGGCTAACATGTTGGATTAAAATGGGTATAACTTTTTGCTCCGGCATCAGATTTTGGTGAAATTGGTATCGTTGGTACGATAATTCAAAGAGATTTCATTTGACATATAGTAGGTCCTTTAATTTGATATATATAAGGAGCTATGGTCGATTGAAGTTGACCTAAGTTTTGACGCTCACTAAAACTTGAACGATAGAAAAACTTTCAACTTTTCCTTGAGTTAGGGGACCTATATGATCTAAATTCATGCTGAAATAGATTCCCACACTACATAATTGATTAACACACTAAATTTACATAGGATTCGAGTCTTTTGAAACATCTACGCATATGGATAATGGATTTTCAAGTCCGAAATATGGGGTGTTACAGCTAAACCCAAGAAACTCCTGATATTAGATGGAGAGATGGTTCTAGGCTAGTTTTTCCCTTCTTTGGTCTATTGGGTATCAACTCTAATGCCATCACCAAAAATAATGTGACCGAGGAAAGCTACTGTTCTTAGCCAAAATTCACACTTACTAAATTTGGAAAACAACTGGTGATCCTTAAGTGTTTGCAACACAGTTCTAAGATAGGTTGCATGGTTATCCTCACTAGGGTAATAGACAAGGATATCATCGATAAAGACTATAAAAAACATGTCTAAATGCTGTTTGAATACTCGGTTCATTAATTTCATAAAGGCTGTTGGTGTATTTATTAGCCTGAAGGACATGACTAGGAATTCAAAGTGACCATAACGGGTTCTGAAAGCTGTCTTTGGAATATCACATTGCCTTACTCTAAGATGGTGATAGTTGGATCTAAGGTGTATCTTAGAAAAGTAACTTTCACCTTGGCGTTGGTCGAACAAGTCATCAATCCTAGTATGAGGATATTTATTTTTGGTTGTGACTTTATTCATCTGATGGTAGTCAATGCACATTCGAAGAGACTAATTTTTTTATGCACGAATAGAACGGGAGCGCCACATGGAGAAACACTGGGCCTTATGAAATCTTTATTTAAGAGGTTTTTAAGTTGATCTTTTAACTCTTTATGCTCAGATGGATAGATACAATAAGGTGGATATGAAATGACTTTTGGGAGATACTGAACTACCTACCCACTCAAAGACTAACTCATCAGGAAATTGAAACTTCACTACTCAAGTGTGACAATATATAAATGCATAATAGGAATGAAGCCAATCCATACCCAGAATAATGTTAGAATTGTCTATGTCAACCTCTATTAAGTCTGCTAATATGATTTTGTGAAGGACAGTGATAGGGCATCTTTTATAGGTTTGTTTGGAAACAACTGACTCTCCCACTAGGGTGAAAACTAAAAAGGTCTTAGAAAGCTTTTCGGGACATACTTTAAAATTCACTGCAACTAACGGAATCACATAAGAGAGATTTTACCCTGGGTCTAACAACACATAAACATTAAAACGAAAGACACGAATCATACCTATAACAATATATGGTGAATTCTCCTTCTCTTGACGTGATGGTATAGTATAAAATCAATTCTAGCACTGATCGTCACCGGTACTAGATGATGCACCCTGAGGAAGGACGGAGAACCTAGAGGGATTGGTGCACTAGTAGCCTGAGTCTGCGGACATATATCTCGGCTTCCTTACTTAACATACTGGCACTCTTTGATCTCACAACCCAACTTACCACATCCATAACAGCCTTTTTGTCCCTACAATCACTCACCAGGATGAGTTTTACCACACTTAGCACATGTCGGGTAATTAGGCCTTCCACCCATACTATTTTAAGAATTAGATACAGAAGTCCTACCCCACTACTCCTTCCTGGTTCTGGGTGTGGAGGAACTGGATGAAGATGGAACTGGCATATGCGAGTTACCCTAAAATTACGAATGACTTCCTTCTCCAGACCTTGGTTGACCATACTCAAACTGTCCTATTCTAGCCTTTTTATTTCCCCTCTATCTCCCTTTTAACTTCTCTACCTCAATATATTGAGCATGAGTCATCAATCTAGCAAGGTCCATATCCCCAATAAACTTGGAAGACCTACACTTCTTGATTACCAAGTCAGACACTCCAGAAACAAACTTAATCATACTAGATCTATGATCAGCTATCAAATCGAGAGCATACTTGGACAACTGATTGAACTTAAGGCATTACTCTTTCACCGTTATCGATCCTTGCTTCAGGTGCATGAACTCATATACCTTTGCTTCTCTTAATTCACGTGGAAAGAACCTGTCTATAAATACATCCCAAAACTCCTGCCAACTCAAAGGAGCTACATTCTCACCTCTACCATTCTTCGATATAACCACCTTATCATACGCCACATCCTTCAGCCTATGGGATTCTAACTCTACACTCTCCTCCTTAATAACATGCATAATTTATGTGATCTCTTTTACCTCATCAAGATACAGCTGTGGATCCTCACCTACTTTTAACCCAAAGAATTTAGGTGGCTTATTCTCATAAAGTCACGAATTTTTGCTATAGCTAAATCACCATTCTGCTGAAGTAGGACTGCAGTTTGTTGGTTGCCCTAAATGTTGGCTATCACAACTTGGCGCCTGAAAGGCAGCCTAAAATTCAGCATGAAATATATTTTCATTCAGAGGATCAGCATGTTGGGGTGGCTGGCTATCATTTTTGCATGCATTAGTTCAATGAGGAGGTATATTCAAATGTCACGTAAGAGCATGAATTAAAAGTAGATAAAGGCACTATAAGAATGATAGATCATGAAACAAAAAGATGATTTCAAAATGTCCCGTATGCTCTTTCTCATAAATGTGGCGTGCTTCACACCCATGATCAACGCTCTACATAACATGGCTTGTCTAAATCCCTAGGACTCTTTAAACCTTAAGCCCTGATACCAAGTTTTTAATGCCTCAAAAATGTGTCCCGAGACGTCACACAACACTCAGGACTATGAGTAGCCCCAAGCTAACGCTTTGAGGATTTTACTACTTCTTAAAATCATAATTAAGATAGCTTAGGCATATGAACTACTGAAATACTAAATTTAATTAAACATAATGTCTAAAAGAATTTAGCTTAATCGTCTAGACAACCAACACCTAAAATATGAAATATAATTAGCAGTTTGACAAGCCTCTATAGCTAAGAACTAGAGAGCCACTGTGAGAGACCCCCAGCTGACTCGAACTGACTAAAAGCAACTAAACAATCTACTTTAATAATCTAGAAATCTAAATAATTGGGTCCCCGAACTATGAGGACTCACCAACTGTTGGGATGTGGATAGAGAACCTTACGATCAATCATGCTACTAGAACTGAGCACCTGAACCTACATTATTAAACAACGTAGCACATAGACATATATATGATCAGTACTTTTGGAATGTGCTGAGCATATGGGGGTGAATGCATAAGTAAACAATGATACAATATTAAATCAAAACTTTCAAAGGATGCATGCTAAGTTTAATGGCTCACCTTGGCTCGAATAAAACATGTACTCCAAAATAATAAAGCATGCGCATATGAAAACATAGAAAATCATTGTAAGTCAAAGAACGTACTCTAAAATTTGTACTCTTACTCTTTCTATTGGGAGTTTGTTCTAACCGACATAAACCATGAAAGATATCATCGATTCCAACATCTTACCCACGTTGGGGAGAGTTGTTCTACCCTTTCCACTGGAATAGAATTTCTTATCTTAAGTGATCACTGCCTTAGCCCACTATGGTAATATCTTAAACGTACGGCAGGACATAGTTCTGGGGCATGAGACCTTTGAATCATACCCAACTAAGTGCTAAATATTACTCCCATTCTTATGCTTATACTTTAGGAAATCCACCTTAAATAACATAAGGGTTTATAATGAAACCAATTATGCTTCTCTTTCTTTAAATCATGGTCAAGATGAACAATGTGGATTCTGTATCTTAGCTTAGGTTCAAACGATCAATTCTTTTCTTTAAATCTTGGTAAATAATTATCAAAGAAACTTAAGACCATACTATTCTTGAAATCCAAAATCATTCTTGATATGAGCTTATCAAATAAAAATTAAGAGCATGATCTTCTTAAAATCTTAACACTTAAACTATTGGCTTAAAATTTATGCTTAAACTCGGACGATTCACAACAAAACTTCATGCTTAATGTCATTCTTGAAATTATACAACAATATCAATTCATAATAAGAAAGTTCAATTCATGATATAAACCTTCAACTCAAAGCATAAGTAGGTAAGATAAAAGTGCACTTCAATACTTAAATCACTTATAAATTCATAAACTCAAAAGAAGATAATTTGGGTATGAAACCTAATATGAAATTCATGAAATCTTAACTTAAAACAAGTTTTGGGCACAAGGATAAAAGAGAATCCTCGTTCATAACCCTACATACCTTGTTGTATTGATTGAATGTAAAAGTTTGAACTTTCAAATCCCTAATGGTGTTCTTGAAGTTCTTGAACCAGGAAGCTTGGATTAATGACTTTCTTGGAGAAAGAGTAATGGAATTGTTCTTGATTTCTTAAAGCTAGGGTTTTGTTATTAGAGAGAAAAAGTTGAATAACAAAGTATCTAGGCTATTTGGGGCTCAAATTATCTGTTTTGGGTAGATTTGGGTGAGGGTAAATAACTCCAATACCCCCATGGAGATGTCACGTAGAAGCACAAAACTGGGCACCAATGCGATAAGTGATGCATCACATTGCTCAATGCGACTCAATAGGCGACTCATCGCGTTACCCCCCGATGTGATCAACGACGTGGCACATCCATGTTGCGTTGACATTCTTCTTCGGCTATCCAAAAATGCCTCAAACCTTTTCAAAAAAATTTGAAACTCACCCAAGAGGTACCATGGACTACCCCAATCCTGAGATAACCTAAAAATTTACATTCCAAGGTCAGTTAGTTCAAAAATAAAGTCATCAAAGTTTTAAGGTCAAAATGAGACTAAGTCTCCAACACTTAGCTAACTTTTCAAGTCCTAAGTCTCTAATGCGCCTATTCAGAGCTAAATTGAACTGGGGTGAATACGGAGTATTACACTTGGTTACTCATGAAGAAAGTAAAAAGAGATACACCATAGGGATTATCCAAGACACTCATTCTTCACAAAATCACTAAGAAATTTAGTGTAACGCCCCAAAACCTTGTCCAGATATGTCACATAGTGCTCAAGACTATGAGTAGCCTTAAGCTAACCCTGTCTGCCTTCTATTAAGTCTGAATCTCATAATAAGGAAAATATAGATAGAAAAGTCATACTAAATATGGAAACTGTATGAATATAATATTCAAAAATAATGTCTGAAACCTTAATACTAAATAATCTGAATTAATAATAACAAGAGAGTCACTGGGATAAACCCCCAACTAACTCAAACTGTTTGAAAAGAATGCTAAAGCATATAAACTAATAAGATGAAATATCTGAATGATTAAGTCCCCAACTATGAGGACTCACCAACTATCGGATGTGGATGGAGATGCTCGAACTACTCACGCTGCTCATACTGAGCACTTGAACCTACATTATGAGACAATGTAGCACATAGACATATATGTGGATCGGTACTTTGAGGATGTACTGAGTATATGGGGTCAAATGAATATGTAAAAATAGTATAGTAATCATCATCATCATTTGTAAAACAATGCATGTCAAATGTAAATGACTCACATAAGCTTGATTAATTGAGAAACTGAAATCTATAATCATGAGTAGTAAAACATATTGAATAAATTTAGTGAGTCATAACATTTATATCTAAAAGTTGTGCTAGTGATCTGTCTATAAATCATGATGTCTAAGTGTAGAAAGGACTCACTTTTATATCTGAAATTTGTATCTAATAACCTTCTGTAAAGCATAATCTGAATAAAGTTGTGAGTCTTTACATTTAGTTTTCTAAAAGATTTCTTGTTATTTATTTCAATTAGTATTACTCTTTATTTAGGGAGAAATACTTTAAAAACTATTCTAAAAGTCTTTACTGTTAAGGAAAATACTTTATCTGAAGAGAGGTTCTTCTAATCGGCATAAACCATGTGAGATAACATAGAGTCCAACATCTTGTTCCCCTATAGGGAAAACCTCATGATAGGGAGACGTGTCATACTCTTTCCAAGGAGTATAACCTAAGCTAAGTGATCACATCTGTAACTATCACCCATATTGGAATGAGAATAATCTTATAATTTGTACCTACGTCGGCTACGTAGTTTTGTGGAAGATAGAACACGCTAATCCCACACTTCTCGCTTGGTGCTAAATACTACTCCCTTTAATCTGTATGCTCATTCTATTGAAAATCCACTTTAAAACTAGCATAAGGGTTTATTCTAAAACCAATTATGCTTGTATCTGAGTCATTCTGTAAATAAAACTAATTTGATTTCTGTAATCTATAATAAATATATAAAGTGGATTCCAAATCTTAAATGAGGATCAAAATATCAAAGCTTTACTGAAAATTTAAAAATAAACTGATCATCTAACTCTTAAAGCATAATCATTCTTGAAATAACAACATTCACTTAGGGATTTATGACCCATGCATCCATCTCATGTCAAAACATCATAATAATCATGCTTGATAATGAAACAATGATAATTCATCTAAAAATCTAGAAATTACTTCAATAGACATGAAAATATGAAAATAAACGTGCAATTCAACTTCTAAAACACTTGAAATCTCATAATCTTATAACTAACAATAATGGGTATGAACCATAATTCAAATCTCATGTATAATCATTCAAAATAATGTAAATTTGATATAAAAACTTTTTTTTGGGTATAAAGATGAAAGAGGGTCCTTATTCATAATCCCACATACCTTAATTGATGAAATATCTAAGAAAGCTTCAACTTGAATCTCTATTTGAGCCTTTAAAGATGAAATCTTGATTTGGAAATCCTTAATTTTGAGTTTTCTTGGAGAAACAATGGAGGAATTTGAATTGTTGGAGAAGACGACTTGGGATCTAGGGTTTTTCTTTGTGAAAGAATGGATGAAAATAAGCATAAAGTGCTTTGAATATGCTAAATTCCTTGTTTATGACAAATTGGGGCCTTGGGAATTTACTAAATTGCCCCTTTTTAAACCTTAATCGAAACTGGTAAAAGTAAAATTTTCCCGATTTTACATGCCACTGCAATGCACCACTATCGCGGTGGCTCACTGGAAAAGAATGAGTGGAAATTGGAAGTTCTACGTGACGCGGAGCTATCGTGGTGCACTACTAAAATATCATTTGGGCCATCATTGCAATGCGGTACCATCACGTTGGCCCACAGAAAATTGACAACTGGGAAATTGGACCTCACCGCGATGTGGGCTATTTATGGTGGTCTACTGGAAATTGACAATTACCATTTTGGAATCCACCACGGCGCGGTGCTCCTTCAGTTAGGATACTGCTTTACTAAAACCATCATAACTTCTCAACCGAGTATCGAGTTTAGGATAATTTAGTATCGATGGAAAGATTATTCAATTTCCCACACAATGGATAGTCTAAATCTGGAAAATTCTACAGGTAACAAAATTTATTCATTTTTGAAGCTAACCCTCGACATTCTAGGAATGAAATTAAGCTAGAAAAAGTACGGGGTATTACAATATCTCCCCCTTGGGAAAATTCATCCTCAAATATAGCTAGTTAAGCTGAAAATACTGAGGAATTTGAAGCTATAAGCTATCATGGACAACTAAAATAAATTGTATGACTGAATCTCAAAGGTAATGTGCTACTGAATTGATCTGCGAGTGCATGAGTTTACACAAAAGTAGTTGTATGTCTGAATTTGAGACTGGAAAAGAACTGAATAAAGGAAAACTATTACCTTCGGCTGAATCTGCGTTCGTGGAGAAAATATGAGGATACTTCGTACGCATGTCTACTTCTGCTTCCCAATTAGCACCCTCAACGGACTGATTTCGCCATAGAATTTTGACCAAGGAAACTTCTTTATTCCTTAGCCTATGGATCTGATGATCAAGAATCTTTACTGGAACTTCTTCATATGAAAGACTATTCTGAATATATGTACTTTATCGAGGAACTATAACGGCCGAATCGTCCATGCACTTCTTCAACAAAGACACATGGAATACTGGGTGAACTGAGGATAAATTTGCGGGTAGCTCAACCCGACTCAAAACGCAAAAGGGTCCTATATATCGGGGACTAAGCTTACCCTTTTTGCCAAATCACTTCACCCCTTTCATGGGTGAAATTTTCAAATACACAAGATCATCAATCTCAAACTCAAGAGCTCTTCTTCTTACGTCTACATAATATTTCTGATGACTCTGGGCTTTTTTCAATCTCTCTCGAATCAATTGAACTTTATCCATGGCCTTAAACACTATGTCTGGCCCAATAAAAGAGGCCTCACCTACTTTGAACCAACCAATTGGTGATCTACATCTCCACCCATAAAGAGCTTCAAATGGAGCCATCTGAATACTAGCATGATAACTATTATTATAAGCAAACTCAATCAACAGAAAATGCTCATCCCAACTACCTTTAAAGTCAAGAACACATGCCCTCAAAATGTCCTCTAGAGTCTGAATGATCCTTCCTGCCTAACCATCTATCTGTGGATGAAAAGCTGAACTAAGATGAACTTGGGTTCCAAGACCCTTCTAAAAGGCTCTCCAAAACTGAGAGGTAAAGTGAGCACCTCTATCTGAGATGATAGACAAAGGAACTTCATGTTATCTAACCAGCTCTTTGATGTAAAGCTTTGCATAATATTCAGATGTGTAGGACATGTGAACTAGCAAGAAATGGGCTGACTTAGTCAATCTCTTTATAATAACCCAAATCAAATCATGCTAATGATGCAAATGGGGTAATCCAAACATAAAGTCCATATTCACCTCTTCCCACTTCCAAGTGGGGATACCAAACTCTTGCAACGTACCACTAGGTCTTTGGTGCTCTACCTTAACATGCTGACAAGTTGAATACTTGGCTATAAATTTTGCTATATCCTTCTTCATACCATTCCACCAATAGATTTCCAGCAAGTCGTGGTACATCTTGGTGTCTCCTAGATGAATAGAATAACGTGCACTATGCGCTTCTGCTATAATCTATTACCTCAAATCATTAACACATGGTGCACACAATCTACTCTGGTATCTTAACACACTATATCCCCCTTGGGAGAAAACCTCTACCTTTTTTACTTTAACTGACTCCTTCAGGTTAACCAAACTTAAGTTCTCATCTTGTTTATCTTTCACTTCCGAATCTAGAGAAGATTCGAAACTATTCTGAACCCAAATATTTCCTTCAGCTGAGTCAACCAATCTCACACCTAACCTTACTAACTGATGAACTTCTCAAACAAACTCTTTCTTATCATTCTCCACATGAGCAACACTGCCCATAGACAATCTACTAAGGGCGTCTACCACTATATTGACCTTGCCTGGATGATATACCACACTCATATTGTAATCCTTTAATAATTCTAACCACCTTCTTTGCCGAAGATTCAACTCTCTCTTAGTAAACACATACTGCAAACTTTTGTGATCTGTAAACATATCAACATGCACCATATAAAGATAGTGCCTCCAGATTTTCAAAGCAAACACAATAACAGCTAACTCAAGATCATGGGTCGGGTAATTCTTTTTGTGAGGCCTAAGTTGTCTAGAGGCATAGGTTGTGAACTTACCTTTTTACATTAAAACACAACCCAAACCAACTCTAGAGGCATCACAATAAACAATGAAACCATCTGTACTATCGGGTAATGCTAAAACTGGGGCTGAAGTGAGTTGAGTCTTTAACTCCTGAAAACTCTTCTCACAGGAATCTGACCACTGAAACTTAACTTTTTTTGGGTCAATCTATACATCGGAGATACAATAGATGATAAACCCTCAACAAAACATCTATAATAACCAGCTAGACCCAAGAAACTTCTAATGCTTGATAGAGAAATAGGTCTAGGTTAGTTTCTACTACTTTTATCTTTTGGGGATTAACCCTAATACCATCACTAGAAATAATGTGATCAAGGAAAGCTACTGACCTTAGCCAAAATTCACATTTGCTAAATGTGGCGAACAATTGGTGATCTCTAAGAGTCTGTAACATAATTCTAAGATGGTCTGCATGGTTATTCTCACAATGAGAGTAAACAAGAATATCATCGATAAAGACTATGACAAACATGTCCAGATACTATTGAACACTCTATTCATCAAATCCATGAAAGTTGTTGGGTATTTGTTAGCCCGAAGGACATGGATAAAAACTCAAAATGAACATAACGGGTTTTGAAAGATGTCTTTCGAATATCACATTTCCTCACTTTAAGCTGATGATAGACGGATCTAAGGTCTATCTTTGAGAAATAACTTGCACCTTGGAATTGATCAAATAAGTCATCAATTCCAGGAAGATGATATTTGTTTTTTCACTATGACTTTATTTAGCTGACAATAGTCAATGTACAGACACAAAGAACCATCTTTATTTTGCATGAATAGGATGGAAGCGCCCCATGGAGAAACACTAGGCCTTATGAAACCTTTATCTAAGAGATATTTAAGCTGCTCTTTTAACTCTTTAAGCTCGTCAGGAGCCATACGATAAGGAGGAATAAAAATAGGCTAAGTATCTAGGAGAAGGTCAATCCCAAATTCTATTTCCCTATCAGGAGGTGCCCCTGGCAAATCTTCGGGAAAGACATTGGGGAACTCATTGACTACACTGACAGACTGAACTGTTGGAGTCTTAGACTTAGTGTCTTTGACTCAAACTAGATGATAGATACACCCTTTGTAAATCAACTTTCTGGCTTTAAGATAATATATGAAATGACTTTTGGGAGACACTGAATTTCCTTCCTACTCAAAGAGTGGTTCATCTGGAAACTGAAACTTTGCCACTCGGGTGCGACAATCTATGGAGTCATAACAAGAATTGAGATAATCCATGCCAAGAATAAGATCAAAGTTAATCATATCTAACTCTATTAAGTCTGCTAACATAATTTTATGAAGGATAGTGATAGAACACTTTCTATATATCTGTTTGGCAATAACTGACTCACCTACTAGGGTAGAAACCAAGAAGAGCTCAGGGATCTTTTCAGGACTTATTTCAAAATTCACTGCAACTAATGGGGTCACATAAGAGAAACTCGACCCATGGTCTAACAACAAATAAACATCAAGATTGAAGACACGAAGTATACTAATAATAACATCTGGTGAATCCTCCTGCTCTTGACAAGATGGTAAAGCATAAAACCAATTCTGGCACTGACCACCATGGTACTGAATGATATGCCCTGAGGAGGGACTGGGCGACCTAAAGGAGCTAGTGCACTAGTAGCCTGAGTCTAGGGACAAATATATCTGTTTTCCTGCTTAGCATGCAAACACTTTCTAATTCTATGATGCAACTTACCATAACCATAACAACCCTTCTATTCAGCCAAGAACTCTCAAAGATGATTCTTAACACACTAAGCACAGGATAACTGGGACTTTCATTTAAACTATTCTGAGATCTGGACATAGAGGACTCACCCCATAGCTCCTGTCTAGCTTTGGGAACGGCAATACTAGCTGAAGATGGTGCTGGCATAGATGAATGATTCTAAAATGCAAATGATTTCCCCTATGAGACTAGCCTGGCCATACTCAAAATATCCTATTCTAGCCTTTTAATTTTCTCTCTCTCTTTTGTTGAACTTCTCTACCTTAATCTGCTGAGCATGAATCATCAATCTAGAAAGATCCATGTATACAATAAGCATGGAAGTCCTACACTCCTTGACTACCAAGCTAGACACTCCAGTGACAAACTTACTCATACCTGCTCGAGGATCAGCAATTGTATTAGGGGTATACTTAGACAACTGATTGAACTTAAGGTTGTACTCCTTCACTTTCATTGATCCCTGTCTCAGGTTCAAAAACTCCTCTAT
Organism: Capsicum annuum; assembly: GCF_002878395.1. Classification (NCBI taxonomy): domain Eukaryota; kingdom Viridiplantae; phylum Streptophyta; class Magnoliopsida; order Solanales; family Solanaceae; genus Capsicum; species Capsicum annuum. Next base: position 15,671 of record NW_025887206.1, read on the forward strand.
CTTAGCTTTTCTCATCTTACGTGGGAAGAACCTATCTATAAAAGCATCTTGAAACACCTGCCAATGCATTGGAGCTGCATTCTCACCTACGTTTTTTCCACATAAATACCCAATCATACGCTACATCTTTCAACCTATAGGATACTAAATCTACACTCCCCTTCTTAGAAATATGCATAATCTAGGTGATCTTTTTCACCTCATCTAAATAAAGTTGTGGGTCCTTACCTGCTTTCGACCCAAAGAACACTGGCTGATATATTCTCATAAAATCTTTAATTCTAGCTGCTGCTAAATCACCATTCTACTGAAGTAGGACTACAGACTGATGATTGCCCTGAATATTAGCAGTCACAGCTTTGTCCAATACCTGAAAGGCAGCCCTAAGCTTAGCATGAGATACATTTTCATTTAGAGAATTGGCGTATTGGGGTAGCTGTTTATTATTTTTGTAAGTGTTAGCTCGATGAGGAGGCATATTCAACTGTCACATAAGAGCATGAGTTAAAAGTAGATAGACATACTTTAAGAATGATAAATCATGAAAGAAAGAGATAATTTCCTATGAACGTCCCATAGCCTCTTGCTCATAAATGTGACGCACTTCACACCCATGATCAAGACTCTACATAACGCTATTTTTCTGACTCCCTAGGACTATTATAAAACTTAGGCTATGATACCAAGTTTGTAACACCCTGAAACCTATTCTCGAGATGTCACATAGTGCTCAAGACTACAAGTAGCCTTAAGCTAACCCTGTCTGCCTTCAACTAAGTTTGAATCTCATAATAAGGAAAATATAGACATAAAATTCATACTAAATATGGAAACTATCTGAATATAATAATAAAAAATAATGTCTGAAACCTTAATACTAAATAATATAAATCAAAACTAGTATTCTGAAAATCCTCTACTACTAATAACTAGAGAGTCATTAGAATAAACCCCCAGCTAACTCGAACTATCTGAAAAGAATGAGAAAGCATATAAACTAATAAGCTAAAATATCTAAATGACTAAGTCCCCAAACTATGAGGACTCACCAACTATCGAATGTAGATGGAGATGCTCGAACTACTCACGCTATTGATACTGAGCACCTGAAACTACATTATGAGACTATGTAGCACATAGACATATATGTGGATCAAACTTTGAGGATGTACTGACTATATGGGGGTGAAATTCATATGTAAAAACAGTATATCGATCATCATCATCATTTGTAAAATAATGCATGTCAAATGTAAATGACTTACATAAGCTTGATTAACTGAGAAACTGAAATCTATAATAATGAGTAGTAAATCATATTGAATAAATCTAGTGAGTCATAACATTTAGTTTTAAAAGTTGTGTTAGTGATCTGTCTATAAATCATGTTGTCTAATTGTAGAAAGGACTCACTTTTATATTTGAAATTTGAAAGATAAAATCTCTAGCTAATACCTTTCTGTAAAGCATAATCTAAATAAATTTGTGAGCCTTTACACTTAGTTTTCTAAAAGTTTTTCTATTATTCATTTCTATTAGTATTACTTTTTCTATAGGAGAAATACATTAAAAACTATTCTGAAAGTCTTTACTGTTAGGGAAAATACTTTACCTGAAGGGAGGTTTTCTAACCGTCATAAACCATTTGAGATAACATGGAATCCAACGTCTTGTTCCTCTATAGGGAAAACCTCATATTGGGGAGAAGTGTCATACTCTTGCCAAGGAGTATAACCTAAGCTAAGTGATTACATCTATAAGTATCAGCCATATTAGAATGGGAATAATCTCATAATCTGTACCTACATTGGTTACATATTTCTATGAAAGATAGGGCACGCTAATTCCACACTTCCCGCTCGGTGCAAAATACTACACTCTTTAATCTGTGTGCTTATTCTATTGGAAATCCACTTTAAAAACTAGCATAAGGGCTTATTCTAAAACCAATTATGCTTGTGTCTGAGTCAATCTGTAAATAAAGCTAATATAGTTTCTATAATCTATAATAAATCTGTAAAGTGGATTCCAAATCTTAACAGAGGATCAAAATATCAAAGCTTTACTGAAAATCTAAAAATAAACTGATCATCTGATGCTTAAAGCATAATCGTTCTTGAAATAACAACATTCAATTAGGTCTTTGTGACCCATGTATCAATCTTATGTCAAAACATCATAATAATGATGCTTGATGATGAGAACAATGATAATTTATCTCAAAATTTGGAAATTACTACAATAGGCATGAAAATATGAAAATAAACATGCAATTCAACTTCTAAAATACTTGAAATCTCATAATCTTGCAATTAACAATAATAGGTGTGAACCCTAATTCAAATCTCATGTATAATCATTCAAAATCATGTAAATTTGATATAAAAACTTGGTTTTGGCCACAAAGATAAAGAGGTTCCTTGTTATTAGTGCATTTGGTTAAAAATATGTCTCAAGGATGAAAGAGGATCCTTGTTATTAGACATATTTTCTATCTTTTCAACTCTATACCTAGAAAGAGTGGATATTAGTGCATTTGTTCAAAAATATGTCTCATTTATTCATTCAAAACAAGGTAATGTTCATGAATGTTTAGTTAGAATGAGTGGTAAAATCACCACTCATCAGAACCACATCAACTTTTTCCTCTACCTTGAGGATATGAATTTCATCCCCAACCTTACATCATTTTTTTTACACCACTTAGCCTTGAAGTGAGGCATGTTTTTGTATTGATTGTCTGGTGTAAATTTAACAATATAGGATTCTTATTCCCCATCTTCCCACTCTTTCTCTATTTCAGATGACTCCAAACACATATCATTATCTAAACATAATGTAGAAAAGTTCTTTGAATGATATCATTGAGAAAAGTTCTCAATGGTCAGTCTTAAAAAAAAAAAGATGACAGCCGAATGGCTAAAATTTTTGTATCTGCTCCATAGATTAGATAGTATCCACTTCATCTAGTGAAGGTCCAAACCACTTGCTTCTATTAAAATCTAGACAAAAATCCTCTCGATGGGTTCCTCCACAAAAACAATAAGAATCCTCATCACTCAACCACCATCTATCCCAGGATAACATACCAGGAAGGGTGATAGAAAAGTAAAATATAATAAAAAAAAATATGAAACTATGTACAACTCAATATAGTAAAACTTAAAATAAGACAGTTGCCTATTTATAAGTCTTCAAAAATGATGCCAAAAACTTATTGCGTCCAAGCACACACGCAAATGTACGTGGTTCCACTAAGTAGTAAAGTAGATTTTAACAAGCCAAGTATCAATCCCACAAAGACTTGTGTTAACAACTATCTAATTCAAGTTTAACAATTGATATTAAACTAGTGCAAATGTAACCATGAGAGTTTGAGAGTTAAAACTAAATTTAACCGTAAACAATGCAAAAAAGTAAAGTGCTTGAACAATCAATGTGGAGAAACCCAGGGTTAAGGCTCTGGAATAATCATACTATGTTATTGAACTTCATTGGTTATGTTACTTATCTTGATTGTTGATTCAGGGGGTTGATATTATGATCATGGTCTTTCAAGCTTCTAATCACATATCGAACTTAGACCCACAACTACATCATTGAGCAGGGATGTGAGAACTAAGTTAAATACATTCATATTTCATCCTATAAGTTAACCAAATAGGTCACGTAGGTATATTTCTATCCTAAATGCATACAATAACTTTATTCTGTAGAAGGTTGCAATCCTATTCTATTTACCCCATGTTCTATCCTCTTATTCCTCCTTTCAGGCTCACAAGATGACAATAGATGAATTATAAGGGTCATGAATCTTTAAAATATTGATAACAAGGATAAATAAATAACCTAATAAAATAAATAATCAAAAAAAAATCAATTCATGAAAAGAGTAATCATGTTCTTGGCCTTAACCCCGAAAAAATATTTAGCAGCTAGAATACATGTTAAAATCGTACTTGCAATGCTAGAATACATGTTAAAATCCCTAAAAAAAACCAAAGTAATAGAATTAAAACCCTAATTGAAGTGTTTTAAAGCCTACCTCAAAGTTTTAAGGTCGTCCAAAGTGTGTGGAATAATGTTTAAGGGTCCTATTTATATGAGGACATAAGCTGCCGATTTGAACTAGGGTCTGTGACACACCCCTATCACGGGTACCTAGGGTCCATGGAACACCAAAATCATGGTGAAACACTGTAATTCGTAATTTATGATGTCCCTAAGGGTTTTTCATTGACCCTAACATGGTGTCCAAGGTCCGTGGCACGCCAATGACTCCAAAACATTCATTTGTGGTCAAATCTTGTCTCATGCTTTTGTCCGTCCATTGCAAGCCTTGTGGTGGTGTTTACACTTTATTTTCATCTTTTGTATCATTTATATATCATATTTATAAAATCACCAAGAATCCTATATCATCAAACACTACGAATTAGAGATCCAAACAATATACAATCCAAGGCGATGAACTAGAATCTTAAGCTAAGAGTACTAGCTTTGTTCTTTTGATCTTTAACTTAGTTTTGAATCTTGTATAAATTATATTGAACCTTAAACACTATAAATAATTTATTACATACATGATTATAAAATAATACCCTTATTAACTCATTACACACACTATAATCCATCGAGATCAATTAGAATAACACATAGCTCAAGCTAGTACTAGTATTCTCGTCTAAACTCTAAGTGACCAAATTGATTCCAAAATTGTTTCAAAATCACCTTAAACATTGTAATAAAGTATATTAACACTTATATTCTCATTTATATCATTAAAAATCATTAATCACATAATAATTCTTCAACACAAGGCTAAACAAGCATAGATAATGATACTGGGGTGCATAAATTCACCTCAAATCAATTGTGCACCTTAAATCAAGAAAATAACCTAAGTTAATGGTGACTTGATAGGGGTGCATGATTTAAAGTGGATATAAATAAGGGTAAATGAGAGAAAAGAAAATAGGGCTGGGTGAGGTAGAAAAGCAGAAAAAGAAAATAAAACAAAAACCACAACCAACCAGAATAAGCTGTAAAAGAATAAAAAGTAAGAAATAAGGGTAGAATAAAACAATTGATTGATAAGTAGACCCCATAATGTAAGTGTAGTATCAAGGAGGATTAGTCACTAAATTTCCGTATGTACTATACCATCCCCAAGCCTACATTACAAATCGAGTAAGATCCTATAGTGATCCTAACCTGACTGTTTGAAGACTAAGTTAAAGAAAATAAGGTTAAACCTATGTTATTCTCTTCACATTGTTGGAACTTCTTTGTGAGTGTACGTGTCTTGTGATCATCCTTGCATTAACATGTATGATTCTACTGAGTAAGTGAGACTTCTTTATTGTTAGGGTACATGGGTTGTGTTGCTAGCTGTTTATTTATTCGAGTAGTGTAACTTGTATATATTCATGATTGTTTTTTGATAATGTAATTCCATATCTTTTTTTCTCTTATGTTGCATTGTTGTGCTATATTGATATATACACAAGCAGTTTTAAAGTGTTAAAACTGAAGGAGGTAATGTTCTTGAGCTTAAAAGTTTGAAATGACTGTCATAGGTGTCTTAGGTTTCTCTTAGTTAATCATCATTATGTAATTTTATTGTGTATTATTGCCTAAGGACATTCAAACATATAAGTTGAGGGTGTTGATGTGCCATGTTTTCATAGCACTTTTGATGCTTAAAACCAAGAAATATGTAAGTACTTGAGTATTTTTTTGTATATGATGTCTTTTTAAGTTGATTTTGCTGGAAACTAGGTTCTAGGAGCAAATCAAAAGAAAAAGTTGAAAGTTGAAATTTTTTGCTACCTACTTTGGCACCTACTAGCCGTAGGTGACAGACTATAGTTGAAAAAAGCTAAAGTTTTAGAGATTTTCGAGTTGCAGAAGATGTCTGCTTCCTATGTTGGGCCACCTATGGCCCCTAAGTCACATTGTAGGTGGCCACCTACTCAAGTTTTCCTCTTTTATTTTGGTTTTGATTTCTAAGGTTTCATGTAATTTATGAATACCCTTTTGATGTTTATAGTTAGTTTATGTGGAGGGAGGCTTATATATGCCCTTTGAGGCTAATTTTATGTACTCTTATCATTCACAAACATATATTTTGATTCCAATATCGATCTTTGATCTTGGGATTCCTGTGTTCTTGGTTTTTGGTTTGATATTCGATTTCAGACTTTGGGTTTTATTCTTTCATTATTGTGAGATTACTTCTATGTTTTTGCCTATCAATTTCATAAATTAACTCACAACTATGATCAGCTAATTCTCTTATCTAGGGTTTTGGGAAACCCTAGCAGATTCATGAAGTAGAGGAAGTGTTGCACCCAAGTGCCCACTCAAGTGTACGTGGTCTCACCAAGTAATACAGTGGCCTTAAATAAAGCTGAATATCGATCCCTAAGAGACTTGTGTTAAGAAACTATCAAATTCTAGTTTAACAATTAAGATTAACTCATGCAAACATAATCAAAAGAGTTTGGAAAGTTTATAAACTAAAACTAAACAAAAATAATGCAGAAAAGTAAAGACATTGGACAATCAATGGATGAAATCCCAAGGTTAAGGCACTATGAACAATCATACTATTCTAATGAACTTCATTCATTAGATTACTTATCTTGGTTGTTGATTCTTAGGGTTAATCATATGATCATGGTCTTTCGATCTCTAACCTTTTACCTAACTGGATATTACAACTACATCATTGAGCGGAGATACAATAATCCATTTAGATGCATGAAGATATCATCCTATATGTGAACCAAGCAAGGATTTTAGGTATATCCCTATCCTATATGCTAATTCAAATTCCTTATTTCATAAACGAATAAGAACCTTATCTATTCATCCCCACGTTCTATCTTTCTATTCCCCCTCCGAGTTCACAAGGTCAACAACATATGTATTCTAAGGTCACGAATCCTTAAAATAGAGAAAAAAAGGATAAGAAAACAACCAAATATGATAAGCAATCCAAAAAAAAAACTCAATTCAAAGTGAAGGTAAACATGTTCTTGGCCTTAACCCCGAAAAAAAGGCTTTTACCCACTCATAGACATAACCGTAATAAAGATAAATGAATACATGATAAAATCCATTCAAAAGCTAAATTAAAAGAAGGAAAACCCTAATTGAATTGTTTTCCAGCCCTTCTCCAAGTTTCAAAGTCGTCCAAGGTGTCTCCAATTGATTTAACGTGTCCCTTTTATAATGGGACTTGATTTTCTGAAATTTGTACCTCACCGCGATGCGGGGCTAGTTTTGCACATCTAGATCAGTGAAACAGACTTATCATGGTGATATAATGGATTTTTCCACTTGATAATTACATCACTATGATGTAGGGCTAGTTTTCCATATCTATCTCTGCGACGCATTCTTGACAACCCAGGTGTCCTATTCTTGTCAAGTTGTGTCTTATTCTTTTGTTGCGCCATTATAAGCCTTTTTGGTTTGTTTCCACTTAATTTAAAGCTTTTATATCATTTATATATCATCATAATAAACTCACAGAGCATCCTATAGCATTAAACACAACTAATTATAGCTCAAAATAACACAACATCAAAAATGACAAACTAGAAACTTAAGCTAAGAATATTAGTTTTGCCCTTTTTGATATTTCACTTAGTTTTGACTCTTGGATTGATTAAATTGCAATTTAAACACTATAAGCAAGTTTTTACACTCATAATTAAATAATCATACCATTAGGAACTCATTATACATATTAGAATCCATCGCGATCAACTAGAACAACACCTAGCTCAAGCTAGTAACACTAGTTTTCTCATATGAACTCTAAATGATAAATTTGATTCCAAACTTGTTTGAAATGAACCTTGAACATTTTTATAAATTACTTAAACACTTAGATGCTCATTTATATCATCATTGACTCATTAGTAATGTGCACCATGCACTTCTATAAGAATTTGTTGTCTCAACTCATCTACACATGGTACACACAGTCTATCCTGGCAACACAACACACCATATCCCCCTTGGGAGAAAACCTATACTTTCTGATCTCTAACTGACTCCTTAAACTTAAGTAGAATGGGGTCATATCTTGCTTTTCTTTTACTTCAGCAACCAAAGAAAATTCTAAACTATTTTGTACCCATACACTACCCTCAGCTGAGTCAGCCAACCGAACACCTAATCTAGCAAGTTGGTGAACTTCCTGGACTAACTTCTTCTTATCACCCTCAACATGAGCCATGCTACCCATTGACAATCTACTAAGGGCATCTGCTACTACATTGGCCTGACCGAATGATAAAAATGCTCATATCATAATATTTCAACAATTCTAGCCACCTTCTCTGACGAAGATTCAACTCTCTCAGTGAAAACACATACTTCAAACTCTTGTGATCCATAAACACATAACATGCACCCCATATAGATAATGCCTCCAAATTTTCAAGGAAAAGACCACAGCCGCTAACTCAAGATCATGGGTGGGGTACTTCCTTTCATGGAGCTTAAACTGTCTAGAGGCATAAGATATGACCTTACCTCTCTACATCAAAACATAACCCAAACCAACAGTAGAAGTATCACAATAACAACAAACCTATCTGAACTATCAGGCAATGTCAAAACTAAAGTTGAGGTGAGTCGAGTCTTCAACTCCTGAAAACTCTTCTCGCAGGAATCTGACCACTGAAACTTGACTTTCTTCTGAGTTAATCTGGACATGTGGCATGCAATAGATGAAAACCTTTAAAAAATCATTTGTAATAGCCAGTCAAACCCAAGAAACTCCTGATATCTGACGGAGAAATAGGTCTAGGCTAGTTTCTCACTGCTTCAGTCTTTTTAGGGCAAACTCTAATGCTATCAATTGAAATAATATAGCCAAGAAAGGCTATTGATCTTATCAAAAACTCACACTTATTGAATTTAGCAAACAACTTATGAGCTTTAAGAGTCTGCAATACAATTTTGAGATGGTTTGCATGATCATTTTCATTACTGAAATAAATAAGGATATCTTCTGTGAAGACTATGACAAATATGTCCAAGTACTATCTGAACACTCGGTTCATCAAATCCAAGGAAGCTGCAAGGGCATTGGTAATACAAAAAGATATGACAAGAAATTCAAAGTGACCATACCGACTTTTGAAAGATATTATTAAAATTTCACATTCTCTGATAATGAGCTGATGATAGCCGGATCTGAGGTCTATCTTAGAAAAGTAAATGGCACCCTGAAGTTGGTCAAACAAGTCTTAAATTCTGGGGAGTAGGTACTTATTCTTGATGGTGACTTTGTTTAACTAACGGTATTCGATGCATATTCTAAGAAAATCATTTTTCTTTTGTATGACAAGAACTGGAGCGCCCCATGGGGAAAAGTGGGCCTAATAAACCCCTTATCTAGAAGGTCTCTTAATTTCTCTTTTAACTTTTTGAATTCTACCAAAGCCATTCTATATGGTGGAATAGAGATAGGTTAGGTATCTGGAAGTAGGTCTATTCCGAAGTCAATTTCCCTTTCGGGAGAAACTCCAGGAAGATCTTTAGGGAACACAACTGGAAATTCCCTTACTACTGAAACTGAATCAAGATTTAGAGTCTCTAAACTAGAGTCTTTAACTCAAACAAGATGGTAGACACACCCCTTAGCTATCATTTTTCTCGCTCAATAGTACGAAATAAACTGACCCTTAAATATTAAAGATACTATCCTTCCATTCAAGGATTGATTCATTTGGAAACTGAAAATGAAGAAATCTATTTCTACAATCAACTGAAGCATAACATGAGTGGAGCCCATCCTTATCGAGAATGACATCAAAATCAGTCATTTCTAAGTCTACAAGATCAACTGAAGTAACTTTCTAGGGTATTATGACAGAATAATTCCTATATACCTGTCTGGCTATAATAGAGACACCTACTGGTGTAGACACTAAGAACGGTTTGGCTGAAGTCTCAGGAATGACATTGAAATTAATAGCTATAAAGGGAGTTACAAAGGGAAGAGAAGCTCTAGGGTCTAATAAAGCATAAAAATATAAATGAAAGACCTATAACGTACCAGTAACCATATCAAGAGAACTTTCTTGGTCCTTTCGAGACTAAAGTGCTTATAATTTATTTGGGCGCTAACCACTGGTAGTACTGAAAGTAGCACCCTACTGAGTCGAGCGATCGAATGGAACTGGGGAACCACTGGACTAACCTAGATGACCACTCTATGGGAAATCCTTGATCCTGTGGCTTGGCTTGCCATACCCAAAACATACATCACTGCTATATCTACACACACCCTGATGGTTTCTACTACATTTCTGGAAAAGAGGATTTGTGAGACCACTGGTCACACTTTTCTGGGGTTTAGGGCCTGGCGCCCTAACCCGATTATATTTATAGGCTTTGGTGCTAGTGCACTAGCTAAAGATGGAGCTGGGTCTGAATATTTTGATGAAATTAAGGACAGTTTTTACCCTCTGAACTCGGCTGAGCAAAAATGAAGCTACTTATTTTGGCTCTCTTATTATCCCTCTCTCTCCTTATACTTTTGCTTCTCAATCTATTAAGCATGGGTCATCAACCTAGACAAGTCCATCTCGTTAATCAACATCACGGTCCTACACTCCATAACCATGCTATCAGCTATACCAGAGACAACCTTACTCATCTTAGACCTATCACTAGATACAACATTAGGAGAATACCTGGATAATTGAGTAAACATAAGAGAATACTCCATCATACTCATGTTTCCCTACCTTATATTAGTAAACTCCTACACCTTATATTCCCTTAACTCTAAGGGAAATAACCTATCAAAAAAATCTGTAGCAAACTCTTCCCATTCAATAGGTCCTGCATCTGTCCCTCTATCTCCCTTCCACTACTTATACCAGGTGTGAGAAATATCTTGCAACTGGTAATCACCCAAATATATATTTTAACTAGAAGTCACACCCATAATATCAAATAATTTTTGAACCCTATCAAGGAATTCCTGCAGATCCTCATCGGACTTAGATCCCAAAAACAGAGGAGGGTTCATTAGGGTGAAGTCCTAAATCATAATTGTGACAGTATTAGCCAATGGAACGGTTGGGATGGCAGTCGGATGATTATTCTAGGCTACTACTAAGTAAGCTAAGGTAGTGAATGCCTTTCTAAATTTGACATACGAGATAGTCTCATTCAGGGGATCTATCTAAACAGGTGGAGGTACGGGCTAATTCTCATTTCTCCTTCCGTTAGTCATTCTAGGAGGCATATTCTGTAAATAGAGAGGAAATTATAATATAAAGGTATTTTAAATTAAGCTCATGCTCAATCATATAACATGAACACTGAAAGAAGGAAAACTCTTCCTAAAATGTCTTGTAGCCTCTTGTCCATAAGTGCGGCGTATTTTACACCCACGCACAAAACTCTACTCAACGTGGCTTTCAAACTCCCTAGGACACTTAAAAGCCTTAGGATCTAATACCAAGGTTTTAATTCGTCGAGAGTACACCCTGGATGCCATATGCTGCCTACAGCCACAAAGGACCATAAGCTAACCCACGCTGGTACCTGTTGTGATCCTTAAATAAAATAATAAAGAATATATGTGAAATTTAACTGAAAATGCCATAAGGTTTTAAATACAAAACCAATACTGAATCAAAATACTAAAAACATTTGTTTGAAAATAATATTATAAGACTGTTAATAACAATTAATAACTGAATGGCTGACTGAAAGTATTCGAAGGCCTCTAACTGACTGACTATGGAACTGATGGGACAAGTCCCCAACTAACTCTGGCTGACTACTAAACTAAACTAAAATAAACATAAATGATCCTTGGAACATGAGGACTTACTATTACTACTATTGCTGATGCGCTGGGAGGTTTAGGTGCGATCGGGAAACTGAGTGTCCGAACCTATGATATGAGACATCATAGTGTAAGAAAATGAGTATGTGGTCAGTACTTTGAATGTACTGGTATGCTAAATAGGGTGGTTAGGCTGATATGCATAGGCTCGTGTGCATGAATAAGAACTAACTGTAAGTATGACATGAGATAACTGAGGTATAGCATACATGAAAACTATAAAATCTAAGAATGAATGAATAAGCATATGACATGATACTGGGATAATATATAAACTGACATACTAAAATACTGATACTGTACAACTAGTGACTATATTCCATGGACAAGCAAGCTTGAAACTGAGTACTGGACTGATTATTGGACTAAAACTGTGGCAGCTAACATCTAACCGACATGCCCCAAAATAAGTTAAATGGGGTCCAACCTGTGACCCCAGTTTGAAGAGTATTAGTACCATTCCACGGGTACTAACAATGGCTATGTGGATCCACTAAAGTGTTGTCTCAAAGGACCAAGGGTCACCCTTAATTAGCAGGGCCTTAATGAGATATGTGTCAACCCTCAACTGGCAAGTTAATGCCTTAACCTACGCTGGCTACGTAGTTCTGGTATATAGGGTCTGCTACTAAAGGTCACACCCTCAACTAGCATGTGAGCCCCCATCCCTGGGTTCGCTCGGTACTGAATCCTACTCGAAACTTAACGTGCTCTGATTACTGAATTGAATCGAGCTTACTAAGATGATATACTGACTAAACTAATAATGCTCTAATATGTATACAAAACCATCTTAAACATACTGAAACTAAGTCAACAACTAAGTTTTTGGGTATCCATAACCCCTAGGACTCGATAGAAATGATAACAAGATCATACCAATACTTTGAGAATATGACATGTAATCAACATTCAAAACTCATTCTTTGAAGCATTTCATCAAACACTTGCAAAGTATGGCTTAAGCATGGAAGTAGTTTTTAAAGCATGTAGTAGTAGCATGATTTTGATACTAAATCCCCAAAGTAAGGCTTAAATTAGCAAATAACACCATTCAAACATGTAGGGTTTAATAACAACAATAATTTCATGGAAACATGGTATAAGCTTGAAATTAATGGAAATCTATAAGAAAAATTAATGGGAACATGTAAAAATAATAACTTTAAACTTAAACTTGGATTCTTGAACTCCATGGGTGAAAAGGACCCATGGATGAACATTTAACATACCTTAAGGTTTTAATCTTACAAGATAATTGTAGTTATTGATCGTTCTTGGGTGAAGAAGCTTGAATTCTTGAGCTTTCTTGAAGAATCAATGGTTGAACTTGATGAAAAATAGGAGAGCTTAGGGTTTCTTGTTGAATGAAATTGGAGAATATGGGAATAACATGCCCTTTTAGTTGTTAAATCTCATGTTTTCACGATCTGGGGCCATGGAAAGAGACTAAAATGCCCATGGGAATTTAAATTCGTAACAGTAATGTTGATTGGGACCTAACGCCATGCGCCAAGGCAGTCATCAAAATTTCTACCATGACATAGTGCAATCATGGTGACTCACTAGAATCTAAAAATCATTGATTTGCCCTTTACCGCAATGCGGTAACTCCTCCACCGCTATACTTACCATGATGAGGGCTAATCACAGTGAGTTGCTATTTAGGAAATTCAAACGAGGTCCTAACCCCGTCCAAATAATCCAAAACTTACCCAAGACATGATACTTACACCCCTGAGCATGAATTAACTCAAAAACTAATGTCTTTGGGTCAGAAAGGCTACTTTAAAATCAATAAAGTCAAGAGGCCAACAAAATTAAACTAAGCCTCCAATACTTGCCTAAATTTTCAAGTTTTAAGCCTCTTATACATACACTATAGGCTGAATTGAGCTAAGAGAATTACAGGGTATTATAAAATGACATAATCGACCCATTTCTTGTTAGTCTATACTTCATATTCAGCTAAGTATTACACTATAATCTACCTCAGGGAGTTGGTAAATTTACATGGAGTCCCATTAACCATTATTTCAGATAGAAGTACCCAATTTATCTCTCACTGTTGAAAGGACTTTCAGAATGGTCTTTGTACCCAAGTTCATCTCAGTACAACTTTTTATCCACAGAGAGATGGTCAGGCGAAGAGGACTATTCAAAACTTAGAGGATATATTTAGGGCTTATGTTATCAATTTCAAGGGTATTTGGGCTGATCACTTACCTTTGATTTAAATTGCCTACAATAACAATTATTACTCTAGAATTCAGATAGCTCCACTTGAGGCTCTTTATGGTAGGAGGTGTACATCTCATATTGTTTGGTTTAAAGTTGGTGAGGCTGCTTTGATAGGGCCAGAAATAGTATATGAGGCAATGGAGAAAGTTAAGTTAATTTGAGAAAGGTTGAAAACAACCACAGTCGTCAGAAGTCCTATGCTGATGTGAGGAGGAAAGAGCTTGATTTTGATGTTGGTGATTTGGTGTACTTAAAAAATTTTCCCATAAAAGGGGTGAAGAGATTCGGTAAGAAGGTGAAGCTCAGCACACCAAGTTATAATTTCAGTTCACCTAGTGTTTTAAGCCATTTCGGGGAGGTAGCTAATGAGTTAGAGCTTCCTATAGAGTTAGCTTTAGTAAGCCCAATGTTTCATATCTCTTTGCTAAAGAAATTCATTAGTTACCCAACTTCAGTCATTCCTTTAGAGAGTGTGGGTGTGGAAGATAGCCTCTCCTATTAAGAGGTCCCAATTTAGATTCTTTACCATCAGATTCGCAGGTTGAGGAATAAAGAAGTTACCTTAGTAAGGGTTTTGTGGAGAAATCTGTCCATTGCGGGAGCTTCTTGGGAAGCAGAAGTTGATATGCGAGCCAAATACCCCTATCTTTTCACTACGAATTCAAATCCAGCTTGAGGTAATGGTTTTTATAATTTATTAATTCTCTTATTTTATATCTTATCCATTCGGACATCCTCATGTCATAGATGCATTCATGAATTTAGTTCAGTTCATGCATTATGTCTCAGATTCAGATATTCAGTCATAATTCAGTTCAGAAGTATTCAGTGCTTGATCTCAGTCTTTCTATCATTCTGACTTAGATAGTTTTATTTGAGGATGAATGATACCAAGGGAGAGATATTATAATACCCTAAATTTTCAAGTTGTAGACCCCTCAAAGGATAGGCCACAAAGTTAGATTTCCAATGTGTAAAGTCTCGTCTTAATCCAATATCATGAAGAAAAGTTATGTAATTTTTTGTCAAGCATCAATCAGCTGCCAGTGGCTACGACTCACGTGATAGCCTGGAACAAGACTTTATGAGTTGTTATAAGTAGTCATAGTCAAAATAAAAAGACCATCAGTTCTAGCCTAGTGACTATGACTCCACCTTATGAGTCGTAATTAGTGACTATGATTCGTCAAGAGGGACTTATAGTCACAATAGTGAGCAATTTAGAAATCGTCCCAGTGATAACGAGTCTACCTTAGGAATCATAAGGAAGGACTAGTAATCACAACAGTATTCACCCCAGTACCCAACCCTTTGTTATGAGTCCAATATACAACTCGTATTTAAACATTATAAGTCATTATGTGGACGCATAGCCTAACTAGTAAAGGAACCAAACCTCAGCGTTCTAGGTTATAACTCAGATTATGACTCGTGCTCAGTTGTAATGAGTCGTAAGGTGACTCATAACGACTGGATGTCAATT
Organism: Capsicum annuum; assembly: GCF_002878395.1. Lineage (NCBI taxonomy): Eukaryota > Viridiplantae > Streptophyta > Magnoliopsida > Solanales > Solanaceae > Capsicum > Capsicum annuum. Next base: position 31,288 of record NW_025887206.1, read on the forward strand.
TTCCTACACGTTTTCTCATCGGTTTGCAAGTCTTTTCCCACTTCTTTAAAATCCTAACCCACATTGTTTAGGCCTCCCAAAGGGTGGTATAAAAGATCCAAAAGCCCCAATTACACGATTAATCATAATTTCACTCAAAGAAATCAGAAAGAGGTTATTTTCCTCTTCTCTCTAAGGCAACTTGGGTTCTTCAAGTTCAAAATTGATTTCAAGAAATCACTCAAGGCTTCTACATCTAGGTATGTGAGATATTCATCAATGGGCCCCTTTCACCTATTAGGTCCTAAAGTTTCCTAAAACTCTTAAGTTTATTTATCCTTTATGCTTAAGGTTCCATGGCAATTATGAATTTTCTTAAAATTACAGTTTATCCTTACAATTTAACCATGTGTACATGTTTTTATCACAAGCTTAACATATTTCCATACTCAGAATCATGAATTACCGTAGTTTATTAAGATATTATGTTTGGGGTCTTCAATCATGAAATTTCTTACAAGTATTCCAATAATGTTATCATGCTTAATGTATTCTTCCATGTTGGTGGGTTATGAATACCCGATACCTAGATATTCATGCATGTTATAGTTTTCAGGGTACAAGTCATCCATACCATGCTTGTATCGTGAAATTCATAATATTATCATGTTGAGAATTTATTAATTTTTAATCATGTTAAGCTTTTATCAGTATTAGTGTCCGTTTAGTAGGGAGTAAAAGATAGAATCAAGCGAATTGAGGGATGAAGGTTCACTTGCCACTCGAGAGTTGAGACCTTTAGTAGCAATCCCTAAGTTCCAGAACTACATAGCCAATATAGGTTCTGAGAGGTTATCCGGCAAGTAGATGGTGGACACTCTCTTAGGGGTCACCTTTCAGTAGAGGGTTGACCCCCTAGTCCTTTGGGACATCAGTTTAGTGGATCCACACAACCAATATTACTACCCTATTGAGTATGAGTGGACTGTACTCACCCCTATTGTAACCTTTTGGTATAGATCCGAGCACGAGTACCGAATATGGTAGCTCATTCTCATAGCAGAAGAGTTTACATATGAAGCTGTATTGGATGCTTATTATATTACATTAGAAATAATAAAATAGGAATAAAAGGATCAGAATGAATCTACTGCAGCAGAAGATTTTTTAGAAAAAGTTGCATTAGATGCTTATTGTATTACATTAGAAATAATAAAAGAGGAATAGAAGCTAATGAAGTGGAAAAAGAATTGAATAAAGAAGTAAGAAAAAATTTACGAACTGCAGTTCTGCTTTCTAGGGGTTCAATCTTACAAAAACCCTTAACATTCTGACTCAAGAGTCAAACTTTGAACACAGATTCTAGTCAGAAGGAGAGGAAAAAGCTCTATAAGGTAAATGACTTTTTCGTCGAATTCCTTCAGGAAGGGAGTAAAGATTCTAATCCAACCTTGAAAAAGGGTATAAATGAGAGGAGTAAAGTGAGTTTGAAATTGACTTCTTTTAATAAGAAGTCTAAAACTCCTGAATTGCCCTAAATACCTTATCAGATCTCTCACGGATAAACCCAACCAAGACGAGAAGATATCCTATTCATTTTTATTTTAGCCCTATACCCAATGTATCTTCTCCTCTTCATTTTCTACCAAAACTAAGATTGATTGAACCAAATCCAAGAGACCATAGAGATTCTGAGGTGAATGATTTGGAAAAAAGAGATGACTAGGGTCCAGTAAAATGCTTAGAGAGCCATGGGATACTCTAGAATAGGAATCCCAGAAGCTCATAGCATGATCTTTATTTCTTTGAAAGCTTATCCAATCCCAAAGTTTTTCATAGAAGAATCTTTCTATGGGAATAAAGAGAAAGATAGGGTACTGATCACTAGCCGAATCTACTACTGTAGGAAAGAAAATCTATGTGACCTAATTTTTCTGTGATTTGTTGATTCACATTGATAAAATTTGTTGTGTGCCACATACATGGCATAAATCCCGAGTTTCCTCTTACTGATAGTCACCAATCCAAGTTGTTGAGGGACAACACTATAAGTTACCCTCTGGACCTGAGAGAAGAGAAGGTTTACGGTCCTACACAGATTCTCAATCAATATGCATTCAATGAGGGTCCATTTCCTGGAAAATTAGGGTTAGCCAAAGGTTCCATTCACATATCAAGTAATTAATATATAATCTTTCCGAGACTCCTAAGAAATTTGATCTACTAGATACTTTTTTTCTTATTTACGTATACTTAGACTCAATTTAGTCTAATCCTCTAGAGTCAGATTCATCTTATCTAAGTCTTGGTCTACCTTAATATTCTAATTCTCTAAAGTCAGATTCACATTATCTAGGGCTTGGTCTACCTTAAAAACCCCAATAAGTCTTGTTGTGAACAAGCTTAGTCCTACCTCTAGAGAAATATATATCATATTATTATCTTTGAGACCCTTAACCCTGGCTTCTAGGGATAAACCCCTATAGCTACTTCCTTTCTGAGGTAAGATACGTAGATCGATATAAGAGTCAATTTCATATTGATTTTCTAAGTCTTTCTATGCCAGCTAATTGTACCACCGACCCTAAATACAGAAACTGACCTATCAAATAAATTAACCTATGCACTGCGAATGTCAAAATTGAGTTTGTATTCTGTTCATGGAGATATAGCATCGAGATAGATTCTATAAAGGGAAGGGCGAACTGCCTAGCAAAGAGAAAGGGTTCCAAACCTTGCTAGGAGTTAGAATTCATAAAATCAAGAAGATGATCACTCTACTACTATATAATACATTTAGACTTCTTAAATTGATCCCTTTAGGCATGATGATATCATCTCTTTAGCAGTAAGGATGGTAGCCTAGGTTACTTCAGGAGCAGGCATAGTATCAGCAGGATCAACACCCGTTGAGAGACCTTATGCAATTTCTTAGTAATTGAGGGAATTTTTTGAAATAGACTGGCCTATCCAATGAGAACTCCGTCTGTTGAGGCTTTTAATATTTGAACTCTGGAAACCCCAATAAAATCAAGAGAAATAGACATAGAAGACCAATCTTACCTATAAGGTTGGGGCCCTTTCCTATATTATCAAGTTGGAAAGATGCATACCCATATATGAAGCAAGTTAGACGATGAAGTAGCTTTAGATACAAAAGAAAGACGTAGGAAAGGGGCCTAGAGACCTCTAATGGATAGATTAAAGATGTGAACACAGTAGCTTCTCCTTCCACATGAAGGAACTCTTCTCTTAAGGGAAGCTTTCATGCCCCAAGCTATCTATTCAGTTCCCATGTCTACATTCTTTGATTTGGAATCTATCTAACAGTGTTCTCGACATGTAGTCTCTAGACTGATGGAAGACGCAGGCTTAAAATATTTGATAAAGTATCCTTTTTCAGTTTCCTTTCAATCTCTAGACTGAACGTCGTACCTTCACCTCAGAGATTGACGGAGCGGAGATAAATCATAAAGTATTCTTTCATCCGTCTTTTCCCTTTCGATTGGAGAAGGTTTGAAGGGATTTTCTTTGGAGTCACCGAAGGTGGGTTGTTGTCAATTGACCCAGTTTAAAGTATTCAACGAGGTTTAATTTTTTTCTTACTATTGCTACCTCCAAATAGACAATGAATGTACTGGTGAATTCATTTTTCCAGATGTATTTTAGTATGACATGGTTATAGTGGGGCCCTATATTTGACAAACTAACAGGTTATAGTCTATTGCTTAAGCAAGAACTTAAACGGGTAAGCAAATGTATTTGAACAATTTTCTATCGTTGATTTTCTTTAGCAGTGTAGATATTAACTCCAATAAGTTGTCTTTTACTTGAAACATAATATTTTCTTGTTGATACTCCATTTTATTGAAAGCAGGCTGCTTCTGCAATCCTAATCCTGCTGATAGCGATGTCACGTGGATCAGGTACATACCCGTCCTGTTGTTGAACTTGTTTCATAACTTGCTCTTTTTTATAAACTTGATGATTCTGGTTTTTCATAAGCTATTCTTTTTGTTGTGCTTATTCTATCATTTATTATTTCTAAATTTTCTTCTATATCTATGTCTCTATAACTATAATCATTATTATCAATTGTTTTTATAAATTGTTCGAAAGGACTTTCTATTTGTATTTTGTTAATTTTATTTTTTCCCGTTACTTTATATTTTGTTGTTAATACATATAGATTTTTACATCTTTCTGTAAATATTTTACTTTCTGGGGTTAGTTCTATTCCTGATATTTTTCAATATAATACTAATGATTTATCTATATTTTTATCTGTTATTGCTACTGAATAATTTGCACTTAAAAATAAAAATAATATTTTCTAATCTAGGAAGAAGGTATAAGAAAATAGGTGAATATTTATATTTAATTTCGAAAAAGAAGAATTAAAATTAGAAGATAAATTGACAGCTATGGTAAGAATAAAAAAAGAAAATGAAGAAATAGAAAGAAAAAAGAAAATAGAAAAAATAAAACAATAAATTACAGAAGAAATATGAAAAATAGAAGAAACTAAAAATAGTAGGATTGCTGAATTAGAAAGAGAACTACAAATGCTAAACGATTTGTATGAAAAAAGCTATGATAGAATATCATTGCAATAGTAGGGAGTTCTAACAAGATTTTGGGAGAGTTAGTCTTTCTAACGTCGCTGGTCTATTACACAACAATCATATCATAAAGATAAAAGATTATGAAAATATTACTAAAATGATAAAAGATTGTGAAAATATTACTAAAATAATTGATGTTTCTGGCTTCCCTTTAAATTTTCCTTCACACCCCAGTTTTGTTACTTAAATACAAGAAATACTAGTATTCATCCTCGCGCAATGTGCGGTCAATACTAAAAATATAATTATTATAATTATTTGAAAATTAATGGAATATATTTAATCTTATTAGTATAATAATATTTTAATTATCACTTTTTTTCTTTATGCAATATTATTTTTGGGAGTAGAAAGTGTATGAAATAAAAGAAAATTTGTATGAGTTAAAAAATATTTTAACAATCACCTTATTTTTCACCCAAAAAAAAAACATAAATAGGGAATAAGATGATAATATTTACTTAGTCTTAGCAAATAAATAAATTTTATGACTGATTAATTAAGAATTTTATTTATAAAATAAATTACTATATAATGAAAATTCTTCGACATCATGTTCATCCAACCAAAGCAAAAGGATAAAGTACCTTAAAAGTCTCAATAATTTTGTCCCAAATTTGGTGTACGGTGAATTTTCAATCTCTTATAAAATATTACCTACAATATTTTTATTTTTTTATCTTAAATTTTTTGAATATTATCTTTTCTTTCTATTATTTTTTACTTTATCTTATTAGTTAAATTAATTTAATGAATAGCCACACATTTTATATATATATACTGCCTTAAAAATATTAACTCAATAAACTTAAAGTGAAATGACCTTTGTACCCCTACTTAAAAAAATCAGCACAACTGTTCTGCTGACACTACACTTTAGAATGTCTAGACAACAGCCCTAACGACACGACGCTATCCAAGAAGGGAACACGTTATTTCTGTTCACCGTATTAACTGCCTTCTTGCAGAAACGTAGCATCTTTTGCTTTCATAGTAACATTGCTGCAGCCTTTCAAAGACACCATAAACGTGATGAACCATGATCCCCAAAACTATAATACGACAAGTGAAAAGAGTGAAGTTTACAGAGAGGGGCCAAAATTGTCCGCAAGGAAACCAATATCAGCACTAGATAACAACTTCTATTGAAGATCTTAATGGACATGACTGCACTATTTAAAGTATGTTTGTTGCGTTATATGATCTCTTCAATACTCAATTCTTCAGGATTAATATTTTTTAAGAAATAAATAGTGATTGACTTGACCGTGCATTTCTTATGTACAAAGATCCCATCTGCTTACGGTGGCATTGGAGTATTCCCTTTTGTAGAAGGGAACATAAATAATAAAAAAATCAAATTGAAATTTAATGTTCTGAAGTTTTGATTATTATACTGGACCAAAATTTCAGAGTTTCATATTTCATATCTACTTTTATTACCGATATTGAATTATAAATCTTTGAAAATATTGAATTGACTAATGAATGTCCATCCCTACTTATTGATATGAAGTAATGTGCTCCTTCCAAAGAGTACCGCTAACTCAAAGTGGTAGAATCACATATAAGATTTATACCTACAATTATTGGATAGAAAGATTCTAATCAAATTACTTCACTTCTTCTCTTATTCTATTTATATCACTTATTGTCATCTTTTGCAGTATTATCATCTACTTTAGTTTTGTTTAAAAAAAGAAATGTTCTGTGTGATTGTTTTTGTAGAGTTTTAAATAGGTAAGTGCCTACATTTCTTTTAATTATTTCTTAATTATTTTCTATATGTTATCTTGGAGAAAGTAGAATTAATTTTCTGAAGAAAAATTTCTTTATTTTTTACCTTAAACGCATAATTCTTCATTATTCTTGGGTTTTGCCTTAGTGGCAATATGGCATGAATTTAGCTTGATTAGGTTCTTTATAGTTTAAATCAAGATAAATTATATTGTTCTGTATTGGTTATAGTTAAGTTAACTCATAATAGAGACACAAAAAATTAATTCTTACACATTGTCAAAAAAATAAAATGGACATTACTCATTCTGCCTTGAACTATATTATCTATTGTTGAAGTTATGATTGGTGTTGTATCAGAGATGGGATGGTATTGCAGTTGCTTTAGCCATTTAGGTTACTACAATGATAAGTTCATAAAAGAAAAAAAGTGTAGGCCTGTGTACTAAAACTTTCGCTATGCATGAAGTCCGAATAAGGACAGCTGTCATCTTTTGCAGTGTTATCTTCTACTTTAATTTTTATTAACAAAAGAGATGTTCTGTGTGATTGTCTTTGTAGGGTCTTAAATAGGTAAGTTCCTACATTAATTTTAATTATTTCTTAATTATTTCCTCTATCTTGTCTCGGAGAAAATAGAATTAATTTTCTGAAGTAAAATTTCTTTATTTTGTATTTTAAACGTATAAGTCTTCATTATCCTTGGATTCTACCTTAGTAGCAATATAATAGGGTATGAATTTATCTTGATTAGGTTTTTTATAATTTAAATCAAAATAAATTATATTATTCTGTATTGGTTATGGTTAAGTTTACTCACAATAGAGACAAAATAAATTAATTTTTGCACATTAGTCAAAAAATAAAATGGACATTACTCATTCTGCCATGAACTATATTATCTATTGTTGAAGTTATGATTGGTGTTGTATGAAAGTTGGGATGGTGTTGCTGTTGATTTAGCCATTTAGGTTACTACAATGATAAGGCCATAAAAGAAAAATAGTGTAGGCCTGTGTACTAAAATTTTTGCTATGCACGAAGTTCGGATAAGGGCAACTGTCATCTTTTGCAGTGTTATCATCTACTTTAATTTTGATTAACAAAAGAGATGTTCTATGTGATTGTCTTTGTAAGGTCTTAAATAGGTAAGTTCCGACATTTTTTTAATTATTTCTTAATTATTTCCTCTATCTTGTCTCGGAGAAAGTAGAATTAATTTTTTGAAGTAAAATTTCTTTATTTTGTACCTTAAGCGTATAATTCTTCATTATCCTTGGGTTCTGCCTTAGTAGCAATAGGGTTAGCTTGATTAGGTTCTTTATGGTTTAAATCAAGATAAATTATATTTTTCTGTATCGGTTATAGTTAAGTTTGCTCACAATAGAGATACAAAAAATTAATTCTTGCACATTAGTCAAAAAAAATAAAATGGACATTACTCATTTTGTCATGAACTATATTATCTATTGTTGAAGTTATGATTGGTGTTGTATCATAGATGGGATGGTGTTGCAGTTGCTTTAGCCATATAGATTACTACAATGATAAGGCCATACAAGAAAAAAATGTAGGCCTGTGTACTAAAACTTCTACTATGCATGAAGTTCGGATAAGGGCAACTGTCACCTTTTGCAGTGTTATCATCTACTTTAGTTTTGGTTAACAAAAGAGATGTTTTGTGTGACTGTCTTTGTAGGGTCTTAAATAGGTAAGTTCCTACATTTCTTTTAATTATTTCCTCTATCTTGTCTCAGAGAAATTAGAATTAATTTTCTGAAGTAAAATTTCTTTATTTTGTACCTTAAGTGTATAATTCTTCATTATCCTTGGATTCTGCCTTAGTAGCAATAGGGTATGAATTTAGCTTGATTAGGTTCTTTATGGTTTAAATAAAGATAAATTATATTGTTCTGTATCAGTTATAGTTAAGTTTACTTACAATAGAGACACACTTTCACATTAGTCAAAAAATAAAATGAACATTATTCATTCTGCCATGAACTATATTATCTATTGTTGAAGTTATGATTGGTGTTGTATCAGAGAAGGGATGGTGTGGCATTTTCTTTAGCCATTTAGGTTACTACAATGATAAGGCCATAAAAGAAAAAAAAATGTAAGCCTGTGTACTAAAATTTTTGCTATGCATGAAGTCCGGATAAGGATAGCATTAGTTTGAGAAAATTGATGGACATAGGAACATGTGCATGACATGGATGTGCAGCCGCTTCAGCCACACTCTTATTTTATGTTGCTTTCTGTTGCACCTTTTTTTTCAATGGTATCTGGTTGTTGTACTACTATGAGATTATATATTGCGGATACTAAGACTTTCATATCAGTTGGCAGCCAACCTTATTTTCATAAGAAGGTGATGAGAAACATAGATTAATTTATGACATGGGTGATTGTTCTTGAGTTTCTATAAAGGCCATTATTATGAAAAGAGCTAAATAGTGGGCGGGGAAAGTTTTTGGCAGTATCATTGATTTTTTTTTATTGACTATTCCTCATAGGTCTATCAATAGTTCCAAATGGATTATTAGAGGGTAGCCATAACTTCACCATAGGTATGTTTGAAGGTTTAGAACGATTTACTGATGCTTGCATTAGTGAGTATTTTAGTGACAATGCACACCAAGCCGAAGACAATTTATATGCATATATAACCAATCATTTTACTCAGCTGCTTACCAAAAAGGCTTTGCATTGACTCTGCTCTTTATGCGAGACTAAACCACTTCATACATTGCGACAGAAAGAAAAATGCTGCACCCGAAGGACATATACAGCTGTTAATGATTGTACTATCAAACGTCTCCAATTTTTAAATTGTGTTCTTTAAGTCATTTTATCATCTAAGTTGTAGGTTGGAGTCCTCTGCTATAAGTAGCAACTGGAGAACTATAATGGTCATTGGTCAAGTTCCAACTAGATTGACTACTCCAGTTAATGCTTCTTACGTAATGTTGGTAGTTGGTATAGCTTCATTCATGGCTCTGATGTAATTCATCACTTTGATATCAGTTTTCTACTACTCGAACCTTAAGGACAAGGTACTTATTGAGGTTTGTGGTATTATTATGAACCAAGTTGACTCTTTAAGAATATATGGGCTAAAAGTGGTGAATGAAACCAATCCAATTAGGATAATTAGGCTAAGTGAAAAGTTGGAGAGTTTTATTTTGAATCCACGCACAATTAATTAACAACCAGTTAGAAAGGACTAGGAGTGAGAAAGGAGAGGATTATGATCCTAAACCGTGAGTTCACGATTCTTCATTGTGAAGCACTAAATCGGACAGATCAAGATCTCGTGCGGTTCATTATTCTAAATTCCAAATATTGAGTTGAGCACCTTTGCGCTGTCAGTATTGCCCAAATCAGGCGCCGATCAGATTAATAATTGTATCTTATTCTGATTTATTAATTTTAATCTTATCCATTTCAATTGATGTAGTAGTCTTTCTTCTCTTGATATTTTTCACCCTCAGCATGAGATTCGAATATAAATAAGAAATATAAGTAATTTATGAGGAGTAATGAAATACATATTAAGAGTTAAATAGAATAGAAAGAGTAGTAGCATAGGATCAATATATTTCCATCAACTTTATTAACAGAAAAACTAGATAAAAATTTCATTGAGAGTTGAGAAAGATCAGATACGTAACCTTTTTTTCTTGTAAACAATGAAAATCAATTACCTCATGTTGGAATAAATATGTCTGTGAAATCTTTGATAGATTGAAATAGGTTAACAACCAATAATTTTCTGATATTCTATAATCTGAAGTTATTAGTTTAATTATTTTTTGTAGTTTGAAAATGCTCCGTGTATATGTACTTGTGGTGTTTAGACTTGTGAATGCCATAGAAGGAATCCTATTGCATATTTTATAGATGCCCCTAATAGTTATGAGCTAGAAGGAGACGATGGGACACTCCATAAAACCCATAACGCTTATCAATCTACTTCTGCAGGTACAAGCAAAGGAGTTAGTAGACAAAGATATCAGAACATGAATATGAATAAGATATTTGAGAAACCATTTATACCAAAAACACAAAAAGACCCCTTGTTCATACCCCCACAAATTACCACATACCGAGATAGTCTAAACCAAGATAAAAAAGTTCACAACTATACAACCCAAAAATACATAGAAAATATCTACAGAGTACAAACTTTCCTAAACCTTAACCCCAGAGCTACAAATATCAAAGAACCAAACACAAACTATATAACCCAAAAATTACAAGGTTACAACAAGCTAATTGCACAACCCAAAACCAACCCAAGCTTAATAAAAATCTGTTTTGACTATGGATTAATAAATACCATATATACCCAAGACAGAGAAGAACTAACAGCTATGGAAGAATTACATAAAATATTCACCACCTATAAAAGAATAACCAAAGGAAATCTATTTTATATAAAGTGTTATACTGCACCAGCAGAGATATTATATGACGAAATAAAACCAGTTATACAAGTCGTAAAAATAGGATTAATCAGAGATATGATTATACCGGAAGATATTATGCAACAGCCAGAGATACCCAGAATTGAGATACCTGATTTCTATGCAAATAAACGACTCATTGGACTAGCTACAATTATTCAAGAATTAGCAAATAATTATACCAATGGAAATTCAATATGGAGCTAT